>NC_025690.1:7715751-7716133 GCF_000633955.1 Camelina sativa | reverse complement strand
ACATCATCATTCCATACATCATTCATTCATACACCACAAAGAAAGTCGGTTTCACCTCTCCTATGGCGAACTTCAAATGTACATTGACAAAGTAAAGCTCGGTTCTGAGGGAAATTAAGCGTTCCTACCAACACAGCAATCAATTCCACGGAACAATTCGATTCGGACTACTAAACTAGGGGTATAACGGGAAACGAATTAGATCTATCGATTGAAATTGAAACAAACATTGTAGAATGAAAGGAGAAAACAAAAAACATACACAAGAGAGGTATTGGGAGCAATATCGAAGAAGCTTGTGTTGGAGAGGACTTTGATTAAAAGAGCAAGGTTTCAGGAAGAAGAAGTACTATACCGGCGTTGAATCTTTTTTATCACTCTT
>NC_025690.1:7715300-7715691 GCF_000633955.1 Camelina sativa | reverse complement strand
GAAAGGATTAAGGAAGAAGAAGTACTGTACCGACGTTGAAGCTTTTTAATCACTCTTACTCCACCGGGTCGAATTTTATCTATTAGATTGAAACAGCGGGTCGACAAATTTTTTAAATCAAGTGAAATAAATTGGTGGGAAAAAAAAGTCTAAAATACATTTTTTAGCAATAGATTAAACAAATTAATTATTTTTAGAACAAATTAATTCTAAATACATTTTAGTTAACAATGTTTATGAATATCTATTTTTATGGTAATTAATAGTTATAACATCGTAGAGTCAATGCAATAACTTAGAGAAAATATGCAATTTAGTGGTTTTTAGAGAATAAGTATATGATCATTGCTTTACAGTACTAGTCTAGCCAGATTTTTCAAAAAAAAAAAAA
>NC_025690.1:7676043-7714474 GCF_000633955.1 Camelina sativa | reverse complement strand
AAAAAAAAAAAAATCAGAAATTTTTTAGTATAAGTAAAAGTGGTAATTTTATATAATGAAACTCGACATTACAAGCAATGCAGCAAACCAAGTAGTCACTCCATTTGCTGTTTTTTGGAATAAAACCGGTACATACTGCAACAAGGTAGTAGTAGCAAACCGAGATCAGGATCTTAATTTGACAAGAGAGCCACAAGCAAAATCTATATCTATTATAATGGAGAAGAATGGTGAACCTCTTCCTAAACAAGTATGTCGTTAATATCATAGTACTTTGTCATTCTCTAAAGCAGGTTCGACACCACAATACCCCTGGAATTGGATGAAAAATCAAACCATAAGACATTCTCAAAAACCGAACTCAAAAAAACCTCTCCTATGGCGAACTTCAAATGTACATTGACAAAGTAAAGCTCGGTTCTGAGGGAAATTAAGGGTTCCTACCAACACAGCAATGAATTCCACGGAACAATTCGATTCGGACTACTAAACTAGGGGTATAACGGAAACGAATTAGATCTATCGATTGAAATTGAAACAAACCTTGTAGAAGAAAAGGAGAAAACAAAAAACATACACAAGAGAGGGATTGGGAGCAATATCGAAGAAGCTTGCGTTGGAGAGGACTTTGATTAAAAGAGAAAGGATTAAGGAAGAAGAAGTACTGTACCGACGTTGAAGCTTTTTTATCACTCTTACTCCACCGGGTCGAATTTTATCTATTGGATTGAAACAGCGGGTCGACAAATTTTTTAAATCAAGTGAAATAAATTGGTGGGGAAAAAAAGTCTAAAATACATTTTTTAGCAATAGATTAAACAAATTAATTATTTTTAGAACAAATTAATTCTAAATACATTTTAGTTAACAATGTTTATGAATATCTATTTTTATGGTAATTAATAGTTATAACATCGTAGAGTCAATGCAATAACTTAGAGAAAATATGCAATTTAGTGGTTTTTAGAGAATAAGTATATGATCATTGCTTTACACTACTAGTCTAGCCAGATTTTAAAAAAAAAAAAAAAAAAAAATCAGAAATTTTTTAGTATAAGTAAAAGTGGTAATTTTATATAATGAAACTCGACATTACAAGCAATGCAGCAAACCAAGTAGTCACTCCATTTGCTGTTTTTTGGAATAAAACCGGTACATACTGCAACAAGGTAGTAGTAACAAACCGAGATCAGGATCTTAATTTGACAAGAGAGCCACAAGCAAAATCTATCTCTATTATAATGGAGAAGAATAGTGAACCTCTTCCTCAACAAGTATGTCGTTAATATCATAGTACTTTGTCATTCTCTAACGCAGGTTCGACACCACAATACCCCTGAAATTGCATGAAAAATCAAACCATAAGACATTCTCAAAAACCGAACTCAAAAAAACCTCTCCTATGGCGAACTTCAAATGTACATTGACAAAGTAAAGCTCGGTTCTGAGGGAAATTAAGGGTTCCTACCAACACAGCAATGAATTCCACGGAACAATTCGATTCGGACTACTAAACTAGGGGTATAACGGAAACGAATTAGATCTATCGATTGAAATTGAAACAAACCTTGTAGAAGAAAAGGAGAAAACAAAAAACATACACGAGAGAGGCATTGGGAGCAATATCGAAGAAGCTTGCGTTGGAGAGGACTTTGATTAAAAGAGAAAGGATTAAGGAAGAAGAAGTACTTTACCGACGTTGAAGCTTTTTTATCACTCTTACTCCACCGGGNCTCTGGCTCCACCGGGTCGAATTTTATCTATTGGATTGGAACAGCGGGTCGACAAATTTTTCAAATCAAGTGAAATAAATTGGTGGAAAAAAAAACCTAAAATACATTTTTTAGTAATAGATTAAACAAATTAATTATTTTTAGAACAAATTAATTCAAAATATATTTTAGTTAACAATGTTTATGAATATCAATTTTTATGCTAACTAATACTTATAACATCGTAGAGTCAATGCAATAACTTACAGAAAATATGCAATTTAGCGGTTTTTAGAGAATAAATATATGATCATTGTTTTACAGTAGTAGTCTAGCCAGATTTAAAAAAAAATAAGTTTACTATAAGTACAAGTGGTAATTTTATATAATGAAACTCGATATTACAAGCAATGCAGCAAACCAAATAGTCACTCAATTTGCTGTTTTATGGAATAAAACTGGTACATACTGCAACAAGGTAGTAGTAACAAATTGGGATCAGGTTCCTAATTTGACAAGAGAGCCACAAGCAAAATCTATATCTATTATAATGGAGAAGAATTGTGAACCTCTTCTTCAACAACTATGTCGTCAATATCATAGTACTTTGTCATTCTCTAACAAAGGTTCCACACCACAATACCCCTAGAATTGGATTAAAAAATCAAACCATAAGACATTCTCAGAAACCAAACTCAACAAAACTTCTCCTATGGCAAACTTCAAATGTACACTGACAAAGTAAATCCCGGTTCTGAGGGAAATTAAGGGTTCCTACCAACACAACAATCAATTCCACGAAACAATTCAATTCGGACTACTAAGCTAGGGGTATAATGGGAAACGAATAAGGTATATCAATTGAAATTGAAACAAACCTTGTAGAAGAAAAGGAGAAAACAAAAAACATACACAAGAGAGGGATTGGGAGCAATATCGAAGAAGCTTTCGTTGGAGAGGACTTTGATTAAAAGAGCAAGGATTAAGGAAGAAGAAGTATTGTACCAACGTTGAAGCTTTTTTATCACTTTGGCTCCACCGGGTCAAATTTTATCTATTTAATTGGCAGCGGATCGACAAAATTTTTAAATCAAGTGAAATAAATTGGTGGGAAAAAACCTAAAATACAGTTTTTAGTAATAGATTAAACAAATTAATTATTTTTTAGATCAAATTAATTCAAAATATATTTTAGTTAACAGTGTTTATGAATAATAATTTTTATGGTAATTAATACTTATAATATCGTACATAAATAAGTGACTATTTGTCGACTATATTGCAAACTAAGAGAAGTACTAATTATTTTTTCCAAATTTTTCTATCTTCACAAAAGAGTATTAATTTTGCGACTACTTTGCCTCGTGTTAGCAACTCCTCTAGATTTTAAAATTGCAATTTGACAATATAGGATTACTATTGTGTTGAATTAACCATTTTTGCATTTATTTGAACTAATACATTTTCATATTCTTTCTAAATATTCAAATTTTACATGTTTTAGTCAGGCTCTTTGAAAAAGATAAATCATGTAGAAGATGTTACATATGTTTTTTTAAATCTATTCTTTTTACACATGTTTTAGTCAGGCTCTTAAAACGAATGAGATATGAAACCTATTCTTTTTTCTGTTGTGTGATGAATGATGATGGATATGGATGCAAGGTGTTTCAATTACCCTTATGTAGTTGTAGCATAAAGGATGTCAAACCAAAATGAGTGTGATGCAAGCAATCAGGATGTAAACACTTATCTAAGTTAAGCCAAATATAAAGGATGTTTGTCACTAACAACTTAATGATGATTATGAAATGCAGAATGTAAACAAGAACTCTGGATGAGCTCGAGCAGGCACTCGATCGAGTACACAATCGAGTGGATGTCGAGTTGGTATATGGATGACAGAAACAGAGCAAATATTGAAACAGAGCGATAGTAAACTACAATACTTGAACTAGTAAATCAATAAACAAAGGAAGGTCCTGAGGATGGATTCATGGGCTGGGCTTAAACAATGGTTATCTAGATTGACCAACAAACCTCAATCAATGAGCTAATCTTTAGACAATGATCTTCCAAGACATGTTAATACATTCTCATGGCAATAACACTCAAGCTCAAATACTTCTTAGACCCAGCTCTCAGTGGCTATTACATATAAGAGCAGGCATTAAAACCCAGATCATTATGGTAAAAAAGGAAACAAAACATCTAATCTCTTAGCATGCTCAATGATAATCTCTAGCCTTAGCCTTATCTAGCAACTTAAACATTGGTATGATGTTAAGAAGCCTGAGATCTATCCTCACCCTCTTAGTATAAGGATAGCATAGAGCTTATCTAAGCCAGAAGATATATGCAACAAACAAGCTTGATCAACCTAAACAACCATAGCTTTTACCCATCCTAATCCATCCTCAAGATCCTAAGCTACTACTCACAATCACAGAACATGATGAACAAAGTCATAAACCCAGAAATCAATGAAACTTGCATTATTAGATAGATGAGTAAGAGATCTACAATATTGAAGAAGGAATCAAACTCAAATACTCAATACTTAGAAAGTTACAAAACCAACAAGTTTCATAGATTTCTTAGTTTTCTCAAAGGTGGCTAGAGAATCTAAGGAGAAGAAAGTGCAAAAATAAAACAATTCCCCAAAAGGGTAAAAACTAGGTTTAGGCTATTGTACTCTGAAAAGTCTCTCTCTCCCCCCTCCTTTGCTGGCTGCAGGGTACAAGGCTTATATAGCAAAAGGTAGGGAAGCCCTAAAAATGCTAAAAGACAAAATAGGAGGTAGGCTCGGTCAACTCGACCACGTGCTCGGTCGAGTGCTGGTCGAGTGGCCATCTTCTTCTGCTTCTTCCATCCGGTCGGGTCTTTCTCAGCACACGGTCGAGTGTCTGGTCGAGTGGGCGGTCGAGTGGACTTCCGGATCTTGATTCTTCAGCTCTAAATCCCTTGTTTCCTTCACTTGACAGCTTCAATCTTCTTCCGCATTCCTTCCATGCTCCTTAGGATCCAAAATCACCTGTTCATGCAAGAAACTATGCAAATGCAATGAAAACCTACTCTAATGCATAAACAGTTCTAAAGCTATACATTAATGGACAAATGTGATGGAAAATCATGCAAAAGATGTGAGCATGTTAAGCGAAAACAGGGTAAAATATAAGAACATCAACACCCCCAAACTTAGTTTTTGCTTGCCCTCAAGCAAATGAAAGACATGAGAAGGTAGGTGAGGTTTGGAAATGGGATCTCAGCACCTAAAACTTGCTAATAAGCTAGCTAGAATCAATGTCCAAGTTACTAGTACTAGGATGCAAGTTGAATGAGCTGTACTTGAAAATTTTAGACAAGCCTTTCACAACCTTAACTGATTCAAACCTTAGACTTCCACATGCATTCAAGTCAACCATTTCCTTTAACATTCATTAAACAAGAATATGAATCAACTCATGCAATGCTTAAACTCATTTGGCTTGGTAATAAGGGGGCTTATCAAAGACAAGGTTTCTCTCACAAAAAGTGGATTGAGCTTTAGAAGAAGGCTAAAGGTAAGATCACTTAGACACATACAAGAACAGAACCTTGTCTACCCAAAGGTACCCAACGTGTTTGTTCCTATCATTCTAATCCCATAATGTCCTAGTTCTACCCTTTAACTTCATCTCTTCTCTTTTACCCTTTTCTCTTTTCTGTTTTTAAAGTCTTAGGAGATGTTTATTATTTGAATCATCTAGTGGAATGGGGTTTCTATCTTATTTGCTATGGTTCCTTTTTCTTCTCAATTCTTAAGACATAAAAGCTTTTTGCTAGACTCTTCTTTTCTTTCTTTCTTTTTCTTTGAACAGAACCATCTTTAACAATTTCATACTTCCCATTCTTTCACTAGAGCTTATATTTACTTAAACACATTCCTCTCCTAAAGACTCTACCCTATACTTTCTCTTTTCCCTCTTTTCTTCTCTGTTTTTAAACACACCAAGTCCCAACCCAGAATTTAAACCTCCTAGTCCTATCTCGTTTGAAAAATGCAAACTAGAACTACACAAGGTTTCATTCTTGTCAGTTCAAACCTAACACTTTCTACCAAGCTCAATCCTAAAATAGGCCTCACACATACAAGATATAACATGGCTTGAAAGAAAGGTTGATTAAGGGTAGGGGAAACTGATTCAATAATGAATTCAGCTACTTGGATCAACAAGAGTGGTAAAAATGGGAAAGATGATCCAAATATGTGTAAAGTATCTATGAGTTTAAAGCAATGCACAAGCTGATATTTAAAAGTCAATATTAGGTTCTTATAAATAGGAAATGGTTTCATATCACAGCATGCTTTAGTTTAGACAGAATGCAATATAGGAATTCTAGACTTGGTTCAATCTTATGTTTCTAGCTACTCAACTAGCATCAAAGTACTATTAACTTGGGCATTGATCCTAGTTTAGTGAATTCAAACAAGTTAACAAGGCTAAACTCATCATTGATCCCTAGTGCAGCATGAAACAGTCCTAACAAGATCCTAATATGCAATGCAAACTACATGAACAATCTGTTTTTTTTCAAGGATTTTTGTGAAAATGTTTCAAATTTTTTGGTCTTTTCTATGCCTTAGATGAAATGCAAATACTAACATGATTGTGCTAAAAATTTGAAATAAGAAAATAGAAAACAATGTCAAATGCTATCTCAAACCCTCCCCTAAACTTAAATTACACAGTCCCTTGTGTAAGAAAAATTTGTAAGAGGATTCAAGATTGAAAAGAAAACTAAACATGATATGAAATGGTATTTACAATGAAGTGGTGATGTTGGTACCTTATTGGTTGTGGAAGAAAGTGTCTACATCCTCATTCATGCTGTCAAAAGTGTAGCTGGAGCTTGGATTTGGATTTGGAGGTGGAGAATGAGGCAACTCGACTATAGCCATCGACTGGTACTCGGTCGAGTGCTCAGTCGAGTGGGGTGGTCGAGTTGGCATGCGAGCCTTCTTTTCCTCTTCTAATCAGACTCCCTTGCCTTGTTAACTATGAAAACACCCAAAACAATAGATTAAAAATACCAAAAGATCTAAACTATATAAACAGAGATACCTTAGGGACTTCCCCCCTAGTGAGCTTGTTTAAAGTCACTAAGCTTGACTTTTGATGCCTTTTCAGGCTTGGTTTAGAGACCAAGGAGGTGATGAAATCCCCCTGGTTCTACTTGATAACCTTGGTGTTGTTTCTTGATCACTACCTCCTTAACACTTGAACTTTGTTTCTTCTTAATCTTGAGTCTTGGTCTTGCCTTCTTCAAAGACCTTCTGTTGAACTGAACTTAAAGATCCTTCACTAAACCAGCTAACACTTGAACTGTACCCTTTAGTTCTTGGACAGTCTTGGCTTGGGCTGAACCTTTAATCATAGGGTCCTCTCCATCCTCAAAAACTTCACAACTAGCTTTTTTCTTTACCACAAAGTGTTGACCTTCAAGAATAGGGTGATGTGTTGAATTATTGATGTCAAACTTCATAGTGACGTCTTTAACAAGGTGAAGCTTGATGGTTCCCATCTTAACATCAATTACAGCCCCAGCTGTGGCTAAGAATGGTCTCCCCAAGATGAGAGGGTCTTCTGGCTCTTGGTCCATGTTCATGATCACAAAAACAGTTGGGATTCTAGCCTTCCCTATCTTGACAGGAAAATCTTCAATTACTCCAAGCACATCTCTCTTGGATCCATCTGCTAGGCCAATATAGAGATTGCAGGGTTTAAAATATTCATATCCCAACTTCTCAGCCACTGAGTATGGCATTAAGCTCACTGAAGCTCCTAGGTCACATAGACACTTGTTGAAGTGCATATAGCTGATGGAGCAAGGTAGGTTAAATGAACCTGGATCTTCAAGTTTTGTTGGGATAATAGCTTTCCCAATCTCTTTCAAATCCTTCATGTCTTGATCTTGAGCCTTCTGCTTGGATAATTCAAGAAGCTTGTCCTTGAGGACAGGATGTTGAGCATGTTTTCCAAAGGAGGTCCTCTCTCTTCCTCTTTCTTCTCAATGATAACCTCTTGTTGTATGGCCATCACTTCCTTCTTTTCAATCACTTTCTCTTGTTGCAAAGCAATCATTTCTCTTTTCTCAATAATTTCCCTTAGTTCCTTCAGCTTTTGTGCCTTGAAACGTCCTGGGAATGGTAGAGGTGGTTTGTAAGCAGGTGGAATGTATCTAGAAGGCTTAACAGCTTTTGTGTCTTCAACTCGATCGGTCACTCGTTCATGTACTCGATCGGGTGTGTGGTCGAGCACCTGGTCGAGTGGTTTCTCTACTTCAGTCTGCTGAGTAAAACCTTCACTTTGGGCGTCAATTAGTGATGATTCCTCCCCACCCTGAACCTCACTGTCCTCAGTGATAACTTCTTCATAGAAGTGAATCGCTTTAGCTGTAAACTCCCTTGGGTTTTGAATAGCTGGTCCATGAAGTTGGTTTGGCGTAGGAGCTGAAGTGGAATCAATGTTGCTCTCCATGTACTTGACCTTAGAGGTCAGACACTCAAGCTTGTTACTTAGGTCATTAGAATAAGAATTCAACTTTTGGGTCAGCTCAGCAAACTGCCTTGCTTCCTTAATCTGCCCATTTACTTGTCACAAAAATTGCTGCATCATAGCTCCTAAGTCAGGTTCTTGGGCTTTTGAGGTCTGGAATCCTGGAGGGGGATACAATTGAGCCTGAAATCCTGGTTGATGTTGTGTGGGTACATAATGGAACATACAGCTTGGAAACATGATTACTGACTCGAGCAGACACTCGATTGAAGGTCGAACTGACTGAGACGAGTATTCCTTTTGAATCCGGGTTGTGACTCGTTCAGGTACTCGATCGTGCAGACGGTCGAGTGGTAGCTCGAGTTGTATGTCGAGTAGGTACCTGAGATTCAAAACAACCAAGCAGATGAAGAGTTCCAATCAGTAGTGATCAAAGGAACAATAGAATTTAATCTTAGACTTGTATAAATCCTAAATGTCACAAACAAACACCCAAATGGCAACGACCCCAAATTGAAACATGTTATTTTGTGTGTTGAGTGATGAATGATGATGGATATGGATGCAAGGTGTTTCAATTACCCTTATGTAGTTGTAGCATAAATGATGTCAAACCAAAATGAGTGTGATGCAAGCAATCAGGATGTCAACACTTATCTAAGTTAAGCCAAATATAAAGGATGTTTGTCACTAACAACCTAATGATGATTATGAAATGCAGAATGTAAACAAGAACTCTGGAGGAGCTCGAGCAGGCACTCGATCGAGTACACAATCGAGTGGATGGTCGAGTTGGTATACGGATGACAGAAACAGAGCAAATATTGAAACAAAGCCATAGTAAACTACAATACTTGAATTAGGAAATCAATAAACAAAGGAAGGTCCTGAGGATGGATTCATGGGCTGGACTTAAACTATGGTTGTCTAGATTGACCAACAAAACTCAATCAATGAGCTAATCTCTAGACAATGATCTTCCAAGACATGTTAATCCATTCTCATGGCAATAACACTCAAGCTCAAATACTTCTTAGACCCAGCTCTCACTAGCTATTACATATAAGAGCAGGCATTAAAACCCAGATCATTATGGTGAAAAATCAAACAAAGCATCTAATCTCTTAGCATGCTCAATGATAATCTCTAGCCTTAGCCTTAGCCTTGTCTCCAGTCGATTTCAAAGTTTTTCTTTGTCCCTAGGGTTTCTTGCTCTCCTATTTTGGCTGTTGAGGTGTTTGGGTAGTTGTATTTGTGTCTTTGGTCGCGTTGGTATCTTGCTTGCGTCTCTGCTGGTCTGCTTCTGGTTTGGCTTCGGTTGAGGTCTTTCCGGCTTTATTGGTGCTTCTAGCGTTAAATGTTCTATAGAGAAGCTTTGTGGGAGTCTCTCGTACCTTTGTTCAATTATAGTGTTTAGGTTTCATTCTCTCCAAAACTTTTTCTCATCTTTAGATGTTTGCTTATGAGTTGTTTTAATCAGTTTCCCCGTGCTTTTGGGGCTTTGCTTCCCTCGTTTGGGCTAATGACTCTGGGGACATTCAGTAGTCCGCCGGCTATTGTAATTTCAACTTGTATCCTTCCTCTTTATCAATAAAATCCAGATGACAAAAAAAAAAGTCTTATGATTATTGCATTTAGATCTCAAAGTTTTTAATTCTAGAATATTGGTTTGTGACTCATACTATTGCGTCACAAAAGAGTCACTATTTGTGACGAAAAAGCAACTGAGAAATGTTACGACTATGTTACTACTCTCTTTTGACTAGTTTGCTACGATTTTTGGGACTACTTTGCATCATTTTAGCAACTCCTTGGGATTTAAAAAATGTAATTTGACAATATTGAAAGACTAATATGTTGAGTTAACCACTTTTGCATTGATTTTAACTAGTACATTTCTCTATTCTTTCTAAAAAAAATAATTTTACACGTTTTAGTTAAAATCTTTGTAAACAACAGATCATGTAGAAGATGGTACATAGGTTTTTAATGTAAGGTTATGTAACTTAATAAAAACTTACAAATGATTGTTTTACCGCTTAAATTAAAGATATACTTCACAATTAGACTATAAGTGCTTCTAAATGCTTATTGCCAATTTATTATAGTCACTTTTTTCTTTCTTCATTCTAAATCATAATTTCGGGCATGCAATCATGCGAGTGTAGTATGAACCAAAGTCAAGTGCAAGGTCGAGTGCTATAAAACGGCTGATTAAATGAAAGAAACAAGAACAAAAAGTGAGGAATAAGATCCTAAGGATGGGAATAATGGGTTAGCATTAAACTTAGTCTATCTAGGTTGCTTAAGAAACTCACAAAAAGCTTCTAGACAATGATAATCTGAACCTTAGTAATCCACTCTCATGACAATAGCAATCAAGTTCAACCACTTCTAGATTTAGTTCTCACTAGCTAAAATATAATCGAACAGACTTTTAACTCCAGATCATTACTAGTCAATAATTACCCTAGACAATCAATCTCTTGAGCTAGACATAGGAATCTCTGGAATTACTTTATTCAAGCATTTCATAGAACACATTTTGGGTGCTAAAATTCTTAAGATCTAACTCTAACTTCTAAGAAAAAGGCAAGCATAGAGACCACCTAATGCAGAAGGGATTCTATACAATCTAAGCTTAAAAAAGCTAAACAAACTAAGTTTTCTACCAACCTAACCTATCTTTAAGAATCTAATTACTGCTCAGATCTAATAAACATCATAAAAGTTGAAAATCCATAAAATGATAACAAAAAGATATTAATCAAATAGATAATGATGAGATGAACAACTTCGAAGAAATCAAATGTAAATAGTTAAAAGATCAAAAATTATAAATATTAAAAGCTTATAAAACCTTATAGCCTGTTTTTTTCTCATGGTGCTATGTTAGTGATTTTTTCAGTTCTTTAAGTTGTTTTAGTAACTCTCCCAAAATTATATTATAAATATACACAATTTAGTTAATCGCCAATCCAGAACAAGATTTTGTATTTTGTAATGAGAACTGGACGACTTAAAATTACCTACTATCTACTGCATATGTTTTAGGCATAAAACATGGATTAGATTTCAAATTACTTAATATCTATTGCAAATTCAAAGAGTAAACTTGGATGGAGTTGTTAAAATTGCAGTTATCATGAAGAAGTATCTTCTAAACCTAATAAAACTTTATACTTTTCAGAATCAATGAAGAGTATTTTTGAAAATAGACAACTAAAACTATATTTTTTGAAAAAAAGACACACTACATAGAATTGTTTTAATATTAAAAGTAATCCATCTGTATTATTTTATTAGATGTTTAAGGTTTTAATAAACAGGCTAATAAAATCTTTTTTTCTGTATTTTCATACTATTTACCTAAACACTATTCAACCAATGAAAGAGAAACATAATTACATAAATAATTATTTTACATGGAAAATGTAAAATTGAAACAAAAAGTATTTTCGGGATAAAACATTATGTATTATGATACAAAAGGGATATTATATTTATATACTAGGAGAGTTACCCGCAAGCTTGTGCGGGCAGGAATTGAATAGAAAAAACAATCCAATTTATTTCTAAATTATTAAATCAAAATTTGGTTATATTTTAAACATGTTTATATATTTAATTTAAGTTTTGTATTTAAAACTTTTTATTTCATTTTTTAAAATGGAAAAACGAAAAAAGAGTAGACAATAAAATGTTTCTAATAATATTCTACATATGCAAAATTTTAATTAAGATTTTAAAGTCCATTTACAAATTTTAAAGTATTAAATGAGCCCAATACATTTGTTATGGTTAATTTTAATTAGGTTGATATAATTATTTGGGTCAATATAATATGTAATTTCGGTGGACAATTCTTCGGTTCACCCCTAGGGGTGAACTTCTCTTATTCACCTACTTTAAATTAAGGAAACAAATTATGTAGACCATCCAATTTTAAAATTGTTAATTCTAATATTATATTACAGTTTTTAATTATCACATCTAAACCCAAACCATTTTTTATAAACCCAAACCAACATATAATTTTGTTTCATTGTAAAATCTAAACCTTAACTACTCTTTTATAAACTTAAACCGATATATAATTTTGTTTAATTGTAAAATCTAAACCCTAAACACTCTTTTATAAACCCAAACCAACACATAAATTAGTTTCATTATAAAATCTAAACCCTAACCACAATTTTTTAACCCAAACCGATATATAATTTCTTTTAATTGTAAAATCTAAACCCTAGCCACTCTTTTGTAAACCCAAACCGACATATAATTTTGTTTAATTGTAAAATCTAAACCCTAACCACTATTTTATAAACCCAAACCGACATATCATTTCGTTTAATTGTAAAATCTAAACCCTAACCACTCTTTTGTAAACCCAAACCGACATATAATTTTATTTAATTATAAAATCTAAATCCTAACCATTCTTTTATAAACCTAAACCTATATACAATTTAAAAATTTAATGTTTACCCTCTAATTCTTTTTTATAAACCCAAACCAACATAGTTTCCTTGATAAAAGATCTACATAATTTGTTTCCTTAATTTGTTTTGTCTTTTTATTTTTATTTTGATTTATTTTTTAAAATTTGATATGACATGGCATATTGTTGTATTCTGATTGGTTAATTAATAGGGGGTGAATGTGAATTGCTCACCCCTAGGGGTGAACCCAAGAATTTTTCAATTTCAGTTAGACCATTAACATAATATAAAAAAGCAACCCATGAAAGGGTTTATAGTACTTGGTCATACAAACATTCAAAATTATACTAAATTTTGCATATACAAAAAAGTTTTTAAGCTATCGTGACTTCAGTTTAAGTCCTTAAAGTTTCCCCTTCATGCTCCATTATATGATTTATGTAATAATGTCCAGCAAGTTCCAAGCTGTGAATATATAAAACACATTCATAAGTTTAACCCTAGCATGATACACTACTTGATATTAATGTACATTCAAAACTTACATAGCCTTGTGATGCTCAAGTCCTTCAAACTCTGGTTTTATAAAGATCTTGGAGGAGGCCAATGTGTTTACAATACACGGTTCACCTAGGGATGCATAATGTGTTATTAAAGCTTTGTAAATGAGTATACCCCATAGTGTTTTTAACATTTGTTCAATCTAGCAAGTGTTATTAATAGTACATACCTTTATACTCTACAATCCTCCAAAAACGCAGTACAGAAAACACCGGTTCGGTTTGATATGTGAGATGGCATCCAGATATGACACTTTATAAGACATGAAACGGGTAGCATAGTTGTTTATTGCACGACACTTTATAGTTTCATTCCTACAGATGAAGATAGTCGATACATTTTATAATAGAGTCAAACCTATAAATCTTAGAATCATTATAGGTGGAATAAATGTGTTTTACCTGCCATTTAAAAGCGTGAAAACATCTTCAATACAATCATTTCCACTTCCATGATTTCTTTTGTCCTTCACAGATACTACACATCCGCAAACATCTATTTTGGCAAAAAGTTAGAAATTTACTTTACAATGAGATGAATGAATGTGTCCAAATCTATTTAACATTCACATATAACTATTTTGGTAAAAAAGTTCAATTTTGTACTTTTCTATGGGAGGGACCAATACACAAAGTTCCAAAATTCCCAAAAAGTATCTATATTTCTCAACTGAAAGATAGCAAATAACTATATTCATGGAGTTTAACTTAAATTATTTAAATCTATTTGAAGAAAAACGTAGCGAAAGAGATGGGATGATGGATTCTTCCATGATATATATCATCCAAATCTTCGAAGCGGAAGTAATTTTTGGAATTTATTGATTGGAGCAGAGTCATGGTTATTTTATCCATAAACTTGATCTGATAAGGATAATGAGTATTCATCTCCTTGAGGGTTGGATTGATGATTTTTAAAGTCCTAATATCATACCATTCATCCTCGTCAATATACTTCCGGAGCTTGGCTAGTGTAGTTGGTATAAAAGCGACCTCAATTGTGTCACCCTTCGAAGTTTGATAATCATTGTGTAAGAAATTTATGATATAAGAACTGTTAAAATAACAAATGTAAGTAGAATTCTCGTTCTATTAACTACTCTAACCTTTTCGTCTACAAGAAGAAGAGTCCGTTTTGTGAAGAATTTGTTGACATGCCAAGAATTTTAGACCTTGGCGTGGATACACCAACTCGTCCTTCCGGGATGAAATTCAGAAATATAATTGATTTTCATGATTTTCTCAAATTAGGGTTTTCCTGTTTCTTCTCTGTTATCGAAAACGAAAAAGGGATTCCGGATTTGTTAGAATACAAACAGTAACGATTAAATGTTGCAAAGTAAAGGCAAAGTTTGTTTGACTATTAAGTATTTTTTAATAATTATTATTATATATGTAATAACAAAGTAAAGGCAAAGTTTGTAGTTAATAGATATGATGCAAAATTATAATTTAAATGTGTTTGAGAGTTTATAGTTATTATAAACACTTTACGATACAGCTAACAATTATATATTTTCAAACAACATTATTGAAACTAATAAAATATAATCATGTGAAAAATTAAAAATAATATGTTCTTAGACCATATACAATGTAATTCTCTATCCCTTCTTTTATAATATAGAATAAGACTAAATTAGAAAAAATGGTTTTCTCCAATATGAAAGTCTATATCCTAATTAAATAGCATTCTTACCATTTGACATATGTTAGAGTAAAGAATAATTAGAATTATGGCAAATATTGATTTATAAAGATCTTTAAAATCACTTTATTTTAAGAGAGAAAATAAAGTTCAAGTCTAAATTATCCAATTACAAACCATAATTATACAGTCTCAAATACCTCTTTTAAAACAACATTAAGTGTTTTATTATGACATTTCCCATCTTTATCTGTAATTAACACCTTCAAGCCTTTTCTTGTTGTGAATCGAGAGAAGGCAACATAAAGTTGTCCATGTGTGAAAACCGGTTTCTGTAGAAACAATCCAACATGTTCTAACATCTGACCTTGACTCTTGTTTATAGTAATTGCAAACGCCATGGTAACAGGAAACTTTCGCCGCCTCATACGAAAGGAAACTTTGCATTAGGTGGACTAACATACATCCTAGGGATACGTACTCTATCATGCACCAACCTTTTTTCCTGTCACGATTCTTGCTTCGATTACATGATTGGCCATCTGAGTAATAATCAGCCTCGTACCATTACAAAAATCTTCCTTAGGATCTATATTCCTTAGCAACATGACATGTGCTCCTATTCTCAACGTTAAAACATGGCTTAGCAATCCAGAAACTTGTATACTGTTTAGGAATTCCTGAGTGTAGATCATATTATCATGAACACTTGTATCTGACGTTTCAATACTATGAGAGCTAAAATATCGTCTCTCCTCACCTGTAAATAAAAAAATAAAATGGAATATTAGATATGTATGTAGTATTTTACAAACTACACAATAATCAGGGTCTAAATAACCACTTTTGATATCATTAAATGATACAAAAGAATAAAACTGCTTGGAAGCAAAGGATGAATTCTTCTAAACCATGTTTTGTCTCCCCAATGTATCATAAAACGATGATCAGTTAGCCTTAAAATCCCATCAACCATGGTTAGTGAGAATCTTGATAACGTTATCCATTCACCTTCTTCAAGATCGTTTATAAAGATATCACGAGAAGGGAGACGCATCATCACATGGATTTTTTTACCCTACATTTTCAAAATTTTGTAAGCAACATATATTTTTAAAAAATTTATCAAAACATGATGTATACAAATTTATCAAAACACGATGTATACTATAAATATACCTTATCATCAACAACAATCAAGTCTGTTGATTTGAAAAGAGGATAACGACACTCAAATTTTCTTAGTATTTTGACGTTAATTTTCCACTCATGAATGAAGGGGTTTAGGTCGTTCATATCGTAAAAATAGTCTCTCTTCCCATATTTCTTTTAACAGCATTGGTTAGAAGGTTTGCCATGTTTTCTAAAGGAAAAAAATCTTAGGCTAAAACTAAACCTACTATCTTGACTTTAAAAAGTTATAAATGAAAATATATATATATACATAATATAGTTAATTTTTGGAATTTTGTCATTTTACGATATCGTCAAAAGTCCAATTTACTTTATCATTGGATAAACATAAATGGTATATGTACATTTATCAGTAATCACCAAATATATTATTAGATTTCCCATTTCATTTTTAGAAAATTACGATTTAAATAAGTTTAAAATATTTTTATAGATATTTCATTCAATGAATATAGAAACTATATCACCATGAATACTTCTGAAAATATTAAAGTCCAACACTAGTTTATGTTTATTTCCAAATTTAATTCAAAACTAAAATATTTATAATTAAAATTAGTAGATAGGTCAATATCTCTATTTTATATTATCGCTTTAACGAATTCTTAGGTTTTTAGAATAATAAAATAAATACCCGTACATTTTTCGACAGATAATAAAAAAAAATTATTAAAGAACTTTGAACGTCTAAGTTTAAATTTTTAACATAGTTAACCACTAAAAGGAACACAAAGTTTAGCCTAATCAATATTAGGAACAACACATTCTTTGACATCTTTCTCAATAACAACCCTAACATCTTCGAGCCTGTTACGCTCTGCAACCAAGTCGATTTGCCCCTCTAAGCTATCTTTCAATATATCAAGTATTGCATTGAAACGTCTCGTCATTTCCTTTAGTACCACATCTCTCGATTTTTGAAACGCTTGCTTAATCTTCTAGATTGTTCCATCTTCCCATTCGAAATCTGACATGAGCCCTTTGCGTTTCCTAGAACTTCCACCTTCCATCACAATTTCTGAAAAAAATATTTATGAAAAGCTTTAAACTTCCAAACCAAGAATTCAGGATACGAAAAGTTTAGTAAATATCGGTTATCTTACCACAAGGATATGAGTGATAATAGACCTTTTTTTTCCTTTGTTGAGAGTGGATAACAAAAGGTCACAAAATTATTAGAGAGACGTAGAATGCTTAAATATTTGTTTCAAGAGCCGTGAAGGCTTTCATATTGGCGTAAATTAAGGCGAGGCCCATCTAAGTTAACCAAGAATAACTGTCGATTCTATTTGTCGAAATTAAGAGTAAGGTTTTATTAAGATAAACTCAAACTTTTTAAGATATACATATTAGTAAAAAATAGTGAGAAAATAGTAATCATTCCAAACATAATTAAACACGAATATTTCATGTTCAAATTTCAACAAATTATTATTTAAAAGTCTAAAACAATAGTAGTAAAGTGAACATAATAAGAAACATTGAGAAGTGGAACTATAGCCAACTGCTCGAACCACCGTCTCAATCTTCATCTTCATTGTCTTCATCACTGGAATCGACGTTTAGCCAGCGTATGTAAAAATTGAATAATTCAGGTTATAAATGTGACAATCTGTCCCGTTGACCCCACTAGCCCACCGCTAGCTTGCCCCCATAGGCCCAAAGCTGGCCCTGCAGGGCATCAATCCTAACTCCTCACCGTGAAATGGAACTATTCATCCAAATCCACCAGTAGATTATTGGTTCATCAGACGTTCCTTGAACCCTGGTCCCTCACCCTTTAACAACCTTCCCACAGGACAAGCTGTCACCAATTGACCTGCAGATCAATTGGTGACAGCTTGTCCTATGGGAAGGTTGTTAAAGGGTGAGGGACCAGGGTTCGAGGAACGCTTGGCGCACCAATAACCTACTGGTGGATTGGGATGAATAGTTTCATTTCACAGTGAGGGGTTAGGATCGATGCCCTGCAGGGCCAACTTTGGGCCTATGGGGGCAAGCTAGCTGTGGGCTAGTGGGGTCAACGAGACGGGTTGTCACAATAAATTCCTGCATAATTTTGTTCAATTTATTATATTAACAACATTACATCCTATTAACAGTATTAAATCCATCAATTTCATCTTCAAGAATGACCTTCAAACATCGTAACTGAGACATCAGACATTGGATACCTGGCAAAGTAGAATTTAAGTAAGAAGATGATAGTCTCGAGTGATATATAAGACTATTTAATAGCACCTTCGTAAACAAAGATCCTCGAGAACAGAAGAGTACACATTATTGGTTGATTAGCAAAGGTAGGGGAAGAAATAATTTTTTTCCGTTTCTCGAGAAATGCTGAACAAACCGAACCAACAACAACACATTCAATCTCTAGGCCACTTTGAACAAAAATTTGATTGTATATAAGTTAAACAACCAGTAAATAGATTATATTTTAAGAATATCGAAAGTTTCGAATATTATCTTACTTGTGTTCAAGGATAGTGAATGTCACAACTTCATTCTCAGAAATGGACCCATTTTGATGTTCAAGAAAATCAATTGTCCGAGGCTCGAAAGGGCTCACAGCCAATCTCATCAGTTATTTATACGTCTTTGTGTACGCATATATACCTTTAAATATATATACGACGTCAATTGACTGGTATAAACGATATCAAATTTCAAAAATTCACTGGTATATAGGCTCCTGCACCATCGTCACAGTGGTATCGTCTATTTGATAAGGATGATGAGTATTCCTCTCATTCAGGGTAGGATTGATTACTTTGAAAGTTCTAATAACATACCAGTCACCATAGTCGATATATTTTCGGAGTTTATCGAGTGTATTTGGTAAAAAAGTAGCTTTGATTGTGTTGCCTTTCACAGTTTAATAACAATTGTGTAAGAAGTCGTATGTATAAGAGCTGTTAAAATTTGAAATTTAAGTAAGAACGATTTTCAATTAACGACGTTAACCTCTGCATCCACAAGAAGCAATACTCTTTTTGTGAAGAACTCGCAGATATTCAGAGAATGTAAGACCTTGGCGTGGATACGCCAACAATTTTATCAACTCTCATGATTTTCTCAAATTAGGGTTTTTCCTGATTCTTCTCTATTATCCAAAACGGAAAGGGTATTCCTGATTTGTAAGAATACAAACAGTCACGATTAAACGTTGCGTCTTAATCGTTTTAGTGTCTCACCTTTTGTTTGAATATTAAATTTTTTTTATTTTTTATTATATATATAATTACAGATTAAAGATAAAGTTTGAATTCAATAGATATGATGTAAAATTATAATTAAAATGTATCTAAGAGTTTATAATTAATATATATACTTTATTATACAGCTAACAATTATATGTTTTCAAATAACATTATTGTAACTAAATAAAATATAAGCATGTGAATTTTTTTTAATAATATGTAGTTAGACTATCGACAATGTATTTATCTATTATTTTATAATTAATATAGAATAAGTCTAAATTAGAAAATGGTTTTCTCTAATGTGAAAGTCTATATCTAACTATAAAATAGAAGTAGTGTTAAAGATCTTAAAAATTACTCTATTTTAAGTAAGAAAATAAAGTTCAAATCTAAATATCAAAAACAATTATCCAATTACAAACCATAGTTATACAGACTCAAATACCTCTTTGAAAACAACATTAAGTGTTTTATTCTGGCATTTCCCATTTTTATCTGTAATTAACTCCTTCAAGTCTTTTCTGGTTGTGACATGAGAGAAGGCAACATAAAGTTGTCCATGTGTGAAAAGTGAAAACCAGCTTTGATAGAAACAATCCGACATGTTCTAGCGTCTGATATTGACTATTGTTTATAATAATTGCAAACGCCACGGAAATTGTCGTCGCCTCATACGAAAGGGAAACTTTGCATAATGTAGACTAACATACATCCTAAGGATAAGTACTCTAAGATACATCCTAGAGATAAATACTCTATCACCAACTTTTTTTCCTGTCCAGATTCTTGCTTTGATTACATGATTGGTCATCTGAGTAATAATTAATCTCATACCGTTATACAAACCTCCCTCTCGCAAAAATAGTACAAAAATAATATTCAAAAATTATACTCTCAAACCAATATGTTTAGCTAAACGAACCACTTTGGCAACACATCTTTAGTAGTAGACCGATATGAATACTAATAACTAGTATATATTTATTTCCATCTTTATGTTAATAACGTAACAACACTTATTTTCATCGTTATACATTTAACCTCTTAATTTTTTTTTTAATATATATTTATCTCCATCCTTATCAAATTTTTCATTTCCTCTAGATGTATACGGAATATTATTAAAGATTTATGAAAATAATTTTGTTAGATTCAGATATATTTTAATACTTATTTTAGATGTATCACTTTCTTGTAAGATCCAAATTTGCATGCTTCAGTGACGTAATTATTCCACATATACAGGTGTCGGCTCTAAGCACGTGCTTAGGGTGCAAAGGCATAATGTCTTATTTGTTTTTGATAAATTTGTACATAACTTAAGATACTTTTTAAAATAATTTTTTTATATATTTGTGAAATTAAATTATTTATAGTTTTGTACAGGGTCAATAATTTAATCTCTACCAAAAAAAAAAGGGTCAATAATATAATGAGACGGGATTGGATCCTAATTAAACACCGTTAATATCTATGAAAATTTTGAATCTCAATAAATCGAGCACGATTTGGATCCTTATAATTGCACATCCCAGCAATAAATCAAGCTAAAATGACGAAGATAGCGACTTATGAGAAAGGAAAAACACTAAGGGAAGCTTGAGTAGAAGGAGGCGAGATGGAGAAAGCGTTGAACTACTTCAACATAGGGCCATCACCACCTGCAGTTTTCAATGAGGATGTCCAATGTTCTTTCTCTTCCTTGATGGCCGACTTGAGATGTCTTGCGTTTTCGGCTCTCCCGAGAAGAAGAAGAAGAAAATAAAAGCGACTTTCCCTTCGGTTCTGAAGTTTGTTTCTTGGTTGCAACTAAAAGCTCTTTCTGCTATTCCTTGGCCTTGAGTAGATGGGCCTCTGAACAGGCGGCCAGGAAGCAAGGGCTATACTGGTCAACAAAGTAACAGGCGGAGATTAGAGCCAGGATGAGTCATGCTTGGGAGATTTGAGGCCACCTCTATGTGGAGGTCATCTGTGTGCGGCTGAGGAAAAAAGGACACCACTGAGAGATTATTATTTGAGAGAATGTGCAACTGAATTAGGATAAGAGACTTGAAGAACTGACCTTGAGAGAGGCTAAGGAACGATGGAGGGGGTTTGTGAAGTCTGGAGATCGAAGGCGGAGTCACGACGTAAGCATCTTTATTAAAAGTTGATTGATGGAGAGGGTCGGTTTTATCAGTTTTGTGACTCTAATTTAGTCTTGTTTATATAAAGTAACGTAAACATCGGATGTTAACCATTAAAGCTCTTCAAAGGCTGCTTAATTATACGTCAACCAAAATCGCGTAATCCCATCCTTAACCAATAGCAATGATCCAAACGGTTAAATCTCGCAAGGTGTATGAGATCAAATGATCAACTATACATATATGTAGACTGCATCTTCATATATATTTAACAAAAAAAAATTAGTTTGTAATATATATAAAAAGGTCAATACTTTAACTTTAATCTAATCAAGATAATAGATAAGTCACACAATCAATTCATTCTTCGTTTAGACATTAAATACATCTGACATGAGCATTAGATGGTAATTTTTGTTTGTTATTATTGAAAATAAGCCACACAATAAAAAAAGAGTAAGAAAAAAAAAGAAGCACATCTAAATACAAAGAGAATTGAAAAAAGAGTTGCAAGCGTAATCGATAACTATTAAATAGCATACTTTTTACCATCACATGTGAGTCACAAATCGGCTCGAAGATGGATTGTTAGGGTTCAGGAAACCCTAATTGAAAGATAGAAAGCTAATTGATAAAAATTTTAGAAATTATGGTTTTTCGTCCGAAAGATTCAAATATCAATTCAATATAAAAATATAGTCCTGTCAACCATGCACCTCAAATACTATAGTACTTGCAAATTTTGAATCCAAATAAAATTTCAAAAAAGAAAAAGGGAAAAAAACTGAAGGAATTAAACCTAATGATACCTTAGTTTTATCTCTCCATCATCGAGTTCCAATGTTTTCTTCTCTTTGTATGTAGACATCTTCTCAAACACATCAAGAACCACCATGATTTGTAGTTCCAAAATCCCACGGTAAATGTCTATAATCGAATCAAAGTTATTGAAAACTAAATCACAAAATCATTAGCACCTTAATAGAAAGAAAAAGCAACAACAATAATTCCGTGATATAAGAAAAAACTACTACAGAAGGAACTAAAAATCAAAATCCGGTGCAATCAAATAAAGGACCAAAATTATAATACAAATATCATGTTGAGAAAGAAAAAAATCTATACAATTTTGAGAACATGATAATAGATTAGGGTTTTTTCGTGTTTGGGAATGATAATAGATTTGTAGTTCACCGATTTGAGTTTTTTGCTTGCCTCATCGACTTGTTTGTCCAATCTTGTTTTTGATATACAAAAAAGAGTCCATGATTCATGACAGGTAGAGCTAAAACACAATCAAACAATACAAAATCAGTAAATTTTTCCGATATGTTTCAACATAATAATAAAAAATTAGTGCAGCATAAAATTTAATTCATGCAAACACCAAAAGCATATCATAGTACATCTACATCAACATAAACAAAAAATCAAAAAAATTGATTCATTAGAAACAAAACAATAATATATATATATATATATATACTCAAAACTATATGTTTAGCTTAATGAATTCGACTTCTACTGTTTTGGCTGAGCCTCTATATATATATAGCTTAGAAGGAAAACCGTCATAATTATCTTTACTATGTTAATATTTCATAAAAACAGAAATTTTCTTTAAACGAATATTCATAATATATTATAATATTTATTTTCCATTTGTCTAAAGAGAGATATTGCATATAAATATATTAGATTCCCGATTTTGTAAATCAATTTTCGTTTTTAAAAAAAAAAAATTTCATTTATTTATTTATTTTTATTTAAAAACTTAGATAAGGGTAAAAATATCCAATTTTGAATCTCATTAATGGCAAATTAGTAATTTTAATTATGAGGATAAATGTAGTGCGTTTCAGCAATCTAAATAGGTAAAAAAAGCTTGTTCGAAATTTTTTAAAGAGAAATTTTTATTAAAAACAAAGAAAATCAATTTTTGTGAAATTGGTTGTGAGCTATTTCCACTATTCCTTTAATGTGAGGGGTGGTTGCTAGTTAATTTTGTAAACGAGCTTTGAACTCTTGGCCTTTTTTGCTACATAATTGGGTTTTGTATTATGATCCGACCCGAACCCAAAACTTCCAAATACTTTGACCCAAAAACCAAAGACTTTAGTGGAATCCAATACAAGATCGGGTCTTGTCACAGTCCACGGCGCAGCTTTTTCTTCTTCGTCTTCTTCCGTTATTTCTTTTTCTATTTCCAAACCATCTTTCTGAGATCGAGCGAGAGAGAGACCATGGAAGGAGGAGCTGCGGCTTACAATCCTCGAACTGTTGAAGAGGTCTTCAAGGATTTCAAAGGTCGTCGTGCTGCCATAGTTAAAGCTCTCACCACCGGTAAAAAACAAACTTCACTATCTTCCCTGATTTTTTTATTTTTTTTTTCAAGAATTGTGGTGGGTTTTTATAGCTTATAGTGATGTTATCTTCTCCGATCTAAGTTCAATTTCTGATTAATTCGTGTGTTTCTTTTCTTTTTTTTTTTTGTTTGCAGATGTTCAAGAGTTTTACCAGCAATGTGACCCTGGTTAGGGTTTCTCTCTTTTGTTCCCAATTTTGAGTTTTTTTTCGTGGTCTCTTGGGTTTTCTCTGTATATAGACCACGAAAAGTACAAATCTGATTTGGACTTTAGTCTCTTGTGTGGTAATTGTATTGTAGAGTCTGATTTCAAATTTGTATCTTGTATGGCTATTGTGTATTGTTTAATCTGATGAGATTTAGTCTCTCTTGGTATGGTAATTTTGATTGTGCAATCTGGGTTTGCAGAAAAGGAGAATCTTTGTTTGTATGGGTTACCGAATGAAGAATGGGAAGTGAATTTACCAGCTGAAGAAGTGCCTCCTGAGCTTCCAGAGCCAGCTCTTGGTATTAACTTTGCAAGAGATGGGCTCTCTGAGAAAGAATGGCTTTCTCTTGTTGCTATTCACAGTGATGCTTGGTTACTCTCCGTTTCCTTTTACTTCGGCTCGAGGTTTTCATTCCACAAGGAAGAGAGGTAATGGATGGCACACATCGTTTCTCTTTCGGTCTCCTTCTCAATGTGGATATTGTCTTATTATACACTAACTTGTTTAATTTTCAGGAAGCGCTTGTTCAACATGATCAATGATGTTCCTACTATATTTGAAGTAGTGACTGGAATCGCTAAGAAGCAATCAAAGGACAAGTCATCTACTGCAAACCAAAGTAACGGCAACAAATCCAAGTCCAACTCTAAAGTTGTAAGGCCCTTGCTATCCTTTTTAACTCTTTTTGTTTTTGCAGTTTTCAGAAACTTATTTTACTAAACTAGATATCCATACAACAAAACGAATAATATATATGCTTTATATGTCGTAACTGGTTTGATACTTAATTTTTATTCATTCATGATCTTGAATACAATCCAGACTTGTAGCTTCACCGAAAACACTGCTTTGGTTGGATTGGTTTTTGAGTTTCTCCTATGTTTTTGCTTATGTAGTTTAATATTTCCTTTGCTTTGTTTTTGGGCATGCAGAGAACTTCAGATGGCAAAAGCTCAAAGACCAGGAATGTAAAAGAGGAGGACGAAGGAGAAGATGAAGAGGATGAGGATGAACATGGCGAGACCCTTTGTGGAGCTTGTGGAGACAGTGATGGCGCTGATGAATTCTGGATCTGTTGCGACCTTTGTGAGAAATGGTTCCATGGCAAGTGTGTGAAGATCACTCCAGCTAGAGCTGAGCATATCAAACAATACAAGTGCCCTTCATGCAGCAACAAAAGAGCGCGAGCCTAAATAATCTGTTGTAGTGAATATAGCCTGTAGTGACAACTCTCACTACCCCTCTTTATTTGGCTAGTCGTAGCTCTTTATTGGCCATAACAGCTTGGGCTTATTTCTCTGTATAATTGGTTTGATTTTGCAACTGAAGAAAAAGAACCTTTTAACTCAATTTGTGACCTCGGGTATGAATCAACAAGACATCTTACCAAAAAAAACATCTAGACATGCAATTTCCTAATAACCAGATACATCAACATGCTCTACAGAGCCTTTCTCACAAAATCATCAATGCTTATTTGCAACACATGTGTACGATCCTAGTTGCAACTTAGATTCTTAGGTAACTTGTGGTACATTTCTAGAGAAATCTAGCAATAGGTCAAGACTCATGACTCAAGAGACATAAGAACAATAACATTTAGAGATGCATTATAATATATTGTTAAAACAAAACCTATTACAATTTGTCCCAAACTTGCTAAAACCAACAAAACAATGCTTAGAAGTACCATTCGGGTACCCGATGGGTTCGGGTCGGGTATTTCAGTAAAGCGGTCCTAGATCCATTCGGGTATTTCTTATATTCAGGTCGGGTTCGGGTAAACACCCATCGGGTTCGGGTACCCGAATTCAATCCGAAATTCAATAAACCAAACTAAATTTCATTCAATAAACCGATCAATAACCATAAAAAAAGGAGACCAATGTTTAAACCACAATCTCGTTCAAACCATATAACAAAATTGTTAAAAAAACAAATTTATGTCTTAATAAACTAAGTACTAAACGAGACAACAAAGTAAACCAAAAGTTTCAAACCAAGTATTAGCCGATAGTTGTTGTAGAGCTTGCACCAATTGTACAACCAAAACAACAAAACACCTTGTAGTTTCAAGTAGCCGAGACCTTACTCTTCAATGTAGAACTCTGAAAACAAAAAAATTGGATGAGTTAACCTAACTATAAGAGAGACAATAACAAAAAAAAAAACAGCAAGTTCTAGTATCTACAAACCTTTTTCAAGTCGATCTTCATATTCTACTTATGCCAGAATTTGAGCATTGGTAAGAATTTTTGATTCAATTGCAATGTCTTGTTTCATCTACTGCTCAATACACATCAAAACCTCAACCATATAGGGAGTTAGGCACTTCTACATGGTTCTATTATCCTACCACTTGTGCTAAAAGCACTTTCAGATGCTATAGAAGGCACTTGCATAGCAAAGACATCACGAGCCATTTGTGATAGAATAAGGTACTTACCACAATTGACTTTCCACCAAGATAAAACATCATAATCAGTCCCCATCATCATATTCAGATTCTCAACAGCCTCTTTCAGGTATGTAGTCAACTCATCTTTTGTTTCTTTAACTCCAATCTCATTTAACAATGCTTTGTACCTTTTATCAATTGTGAAAAGACGAGGAACACTATCTGCTTCACTCACATCCGGCTGAGATGACTGAGAAAGTTGAGACTGAGATGATTGAGATGACTGTGATTTAGCATACCTTTCACTATACTCCTTGAACATATCAACCAGAAGATTATAAACCTTGTCATACATCTCTGTATATGTTGGAGTCTCTTCACCATACAACTCTGCAACTTAAATCTTTGCAAAATGCAGCTTCTTACTAGGATCAAATATTGTCGCTATTATCAACATAAGATTGATATTACTAATTCCATCCCAATACTTATCAAACTTCTTATACATTTCCTAAACCTTTTTCTTCAACTCAGAATCATAACTAGAACACAACATGTCAAGATTGGTTGATATGTTGACTATCTCCCCATAACACTTTTGAGAATTTGGTCTAGTAGAAGCGGAGACAATCAATGTTGAGTTGTAAAAAATTTCCAGAAACTTGTCTAACCTTTCAACCGAACGCCAATCATTCAAGCTAGGAGGTCCAACTCTCTTTCTTCCATTATCAATCTCCAAGAAATGATCAATGTATAGCTTGTATTCTGTCTCCATCTTATAAAATGCTACCTTGTACTTAAAGTCCCTATGCAACATCAAATAAGTCGAATTCCACCTAGTCCTAACATCCAAAGGCAAACTACCTCTTGTCATCCTGACAGAATCTATCTTCTGATCAAATGCGTTTTGCTCATTTGTGCCGGATCTAAAATAAGAGATAGCATTCCTGATTGCAAGTACATTCTCAGATATTTCAGCCAACCCGTCTCTCACTATCAAATTAATGATATGACCAGCACATCTCACATGCAAAAACTCTCCTTTCATAACTAAAGACTCATCAGAAACGAGAGAGAAAGCAGTCTCAAAATTACTCAAAGCATCTGTATTTGCGGTTGCATTGTCCACTGTAATAGAGAAGACCTTCTCTATGCCCCACTCAGCTAAACAAACAAGAAGAGTAGCTGCAATTGTCTTCCCTTTGTGGTCTGTCACATACTTGAATCATTTTATAAGCTTATTTAGTCGCCAATACTGATCAATGTAATATGCTGTTATAACCATATAACTTGCACTTGTGAATAACAATCAATTTTAAGACAAAATTAGAATAGATAAGCAAACTCAAAATTGAACTTTGTAAGTAAAAAGAAGGATAAATGACATCACCTGTGACATCACTAACCCATATATCTGTTTTAAGTGAGACTCTTTGTTTGTTGGCAATGAACCATTTTCTCATAGTTGATTTCCTCTGAATAAACATCTCAACAATGTCCCTTGTGGCAGTCCTTCTGGAGTGGGGTTTATATATATTCATCTGCATCCATATACATATAGAAACATATTAGTATCATTACAATAAAATCCAGAAAATAAAACAGAAAAAAAAAAAAAAAACAGAACATTATACCTTGCTACATAAGTGTCTCCAAGCCATAGATTCAATGAAAGATAATGGCAACTCCCCTATCACAAGCATCTCGTTGGATGCTTCTCTGAAAACACTCTCAGGAACTTTAGCATTTTTCACATTTCCATCCTTATCAATGACCTGTTGACTCAAATTTTCCTCTTTTCCTTCTTGTCATGCCTTCTGCTCTTTACAGATTTCAACATGATTCCACAAAATTTTAGTTCCTGACTTTGTTGGACACTTGAATTCTCTCTTGCAGTAGTGGCAGGTACATATATTGCGGTTATTTGGTAGCCTTGTGAAATGAACCCATACACCTGACCTTGGAGTGATTGGCCTCTGAGTTTTTGGTTGATCATATCCATCTTGATGATTTTGTTTTCTTTTTCTCCATTGATTTGCTTCTGGAGTCTGAAACCCTTCTCATTGGTCGTCAAACTCAAATCCATCTGCATCATTATCTCGATTATGTTGATGTGCAGATGAAGAATCCATCTGCTAATTGTAAAAACAAAAAATAAGTTAGTAAGATCAACACAAAACCCGTGAATTTAAGCAGCAAAGATTATAAGTTAGTAAGATCTACACAAAAAAAAATTAAGTTAGTAAGATAAAAACAAAATATTTGTTCTCACAGGCCAAACCGCATGGCAAGTATACCATATTATTCGTGAATGAAAACACACAACACACTATCTATATTAGGAATTAGTGGCTTGACCATCGATGCTTCTCACATGCCAAACACACAACACACGAGTTTGTTGTTTTTTTTCTCATACCATTCCTATACTAATTGTTTTGACTAAGAATTTGACATGAACGAAGTTTGTTCTCTTCTAGTAGTCCATCTTCTCAATATCTTTCTAAAACAGAACCCAATCAAACAGAACCCAATCAAACAGAACCCAATCATTGAATCTCAAACATAAACTATTACCATCGATCACACAAACAAACCACCGTTGAAGCGAAAACAGAACTTCTTAGCATATCAATCATGCTTTACTCAACATTTCAATAGAAGAACACATAGATCTTCAAATAAATCATGAAGCTAAACCAAAACAGAACCCAATCAAAGCAATATTGAGAAAAACCCAGAGAAATTTATCAAACGAACAAACAAATCCAAAAACCCACAGAAATTGATACAAGATACAACATAAATTGAAACGGAGTAGAACTCATAGACGAAAATTGATACAAGATAAAACAAAAATAATCATCTGTGCATGTATCCGTGAAGTCTCAGACGGAGGAGATGAGAAGCAGTTTAGGTTTTCCAGCTTGAAGAATAGGGATTAAATCCAGATAAATAGTGTTTAAAGCCTTGTAATTGGAAAACGAACCGGCGGTGAGAGGTAAAAGCAACAAATTAAAAGGGCTAGAGATAGAGATCCTAGCCTTTGATCATAGGAGTAGGGGTTATACGAGGGCTGTTAGATCATCGGGTTTTGATCGGATTTTAGTCGGATTTTGGATAAACCCGATCGGGTTCGGGTATCCGAAATTCAGAAATCCTAAACCCATTCGGGTATTCTCTTCTTTCGGATACGGGTTCGGTTCGGGTTTTTCGGATCGGGTTCGGGTTCGAATTTCGGGTCCGGGTATTTTTCCCAGGGCTACTAAGAAGCAGTCAATCGATTCGTTAGTGTTTCTAAGGTCAAAATGTGTCACAATCCAATGCATATGACAAATTATAAGAGTTAGAGATGCATTAGACATGACATTTCTTAATAACCGGATACATCAACATACTCTATCGAGCCTATGTCACAATATCATACATGCATATATTCAACACATGTATTACGATCCTAGTTGCAACTTAGGATCTTAGGTAACTTGTGGTGCATTTCTAGAAATATAGCAATAGGTCAAGACTCAAGACTCAAGAGACATAAGAACAATAAGAGTTTGAGATCCATTATAATAGATTGTTAAGAAAAAACTTATTACAATTTCTCCCAAAACTAGCTAAAACAAACAAAACATTGCTTAGAAGCTGTAAATCACTTTATTAGGGTTTCTAGGATCAAAATGTGTCACAATTCAATGCATATGACAAATTATACGAGTTAGAGATACATTAGACATGACATTTCTTAATAATCGGATACATCAACATACTCTATGGAGCCTATGTCACATTATCATCAATGCATATCTACAACACATGTATACGATCCTAGTTGCAACTTAGAATCTTAGGTAACTTGTGGTGCATTTCTAGTAATCTAGCAATAGGTCAAGACTCAAGAATCAAGAAACATAAGAACAATAAGAGTTAGAGATACACTAGAATATATTGTTAAGAAAAAACGTATTACAATTTCTCCCAAAACTAGCTAAACAAACAAAACAATGCTTAGAAGAAGTAAATCACTTTATTAGGGTTTCTAGGATCAAAATGTGTCACAATCCAATTCATATGAATAATTATAAGAGTTAGAGACGCATTATGAGAATTTAGACAATAGTTATTTCTATTTTGTCCAAAAGTCGCTAAAACCAACAAAACATTGCTAGGAAGCGGTAAACAGCTTTGCTAGTGTTTCTAGGGTAATTGTGTCACAGTCCAATGCATATTATAAGAGTCAAAGATGCATTAGACGTGTTTAGACAATACTTATTACCATTTTGTCCAAAATTCGCAAAAACCAACAAAAGATTGCTTAGAAACAGTAAACTGCTTTCTTAGTGATTCTAGGGTTGAAATGTGTCACAATCCAATGCAGATGACTAATTATAATAGTTAAAGATTCTAGGGTCAAAATGTGTCAGAAATCAATGTATTTGACTAGTTATAAGAGTAATCAGTTTTGTTAGTGTTTCTAGGGTCAAAATGTGTCACAAATAAATGTATTTGACTAATTGATATATTGAGTTTTTGTTGGGTTTTAAGCTTTGTTTTTGCATATTTTTGTTGCATATCTTGTCATTCTAGGTTGTTTAAGGAGCATTTGCATCTACTTGGTTATTTCTCAGGATTTTGGAGTGGTTTCATCACATTTGGAGCATTTTGAGATGATTTGGTACAAAAGAAACAAAGAAGAGTGAAGTGGAGAAGTGGCACAGGACCAAGAAGTATGATCAGCCATAGCCTTCGACCAAGACCTCCTCGGTTGACACCATCAGTCATCTCAATCGGCCAAGCCCTGCTTGGTTCGCTCAATCAGATTAAAGGACAAGAGCCATGATCGGGCAAGACCTCCCCGGTTGACACCATCGGTCAGCTTAACCGGCCAAACCCTGCCCGGTTCGCTCGAACAGATGAAAGAACATGAGCCATGATCGACCACTTCCATCAGCCAAGACCTCCTAGGTTGACACCATCGGCCATGTGAATCGGCCTAGCTGTCCGCGTACCCGCGTAAGTCCACACTTGTTTTATCTTTGATCCAAGTTTGACCCAGTTTGTTTCGGGTTGACCCGGCTCCCTTCTATTTTCCTATAAATACATTAACCTATTTAGGGGAGACTTATTCTTTGGTTTAGCAGCTTTTTAGGGTTCTTAAACTTGCTTACTCTTCGTTTGTTGAATGATTGAGTACTTCTAAGATTTTAATAGTAATTTATTCTTCAAATCCTCTAATCTATAATCTCTTATTATGATTTCACAAAGATCAAGCTTTTTCTTTTGTGTGATCATGATGATGAGAGATTAGATCCATAGAACTTTGGACTATGTAGATTATGGAGATAGATGATTGATCTCTGATGTCTAGAGCTTTAGTTATGTGTTTCCTATATTGTTTAGGGTTAATATTGCTAAATAGCCTTGATCAAGCTTTAAATCAAGACATTATGATTTCCATGCCCAAAAGGTGTTTGATGAAATTCATGAGCCAACCTTAACAAGAGCTTTGCATTCCTAGCCAATGGAAATTAATGATTAGGGTGCTTAGTGGTATTTAGACTTGTTTTTAATGCATGCTTATCTTGTGATTACCTTTGGCAATTGATGATTATTCCTTCATTTGCATAGGATCTCAATCATGGAAATAAATTGATTTTCTTAAGTGTTCTTAGCCATAGGATTGTGCTTGATTCTTGCTTAGACATCTAGGATTCATTAGCTATCTCCCAAGTCACTTACCTTGCACAAGGTTCACTTGTTTCATCTTGATTTTAAAACTGTTCTTAGTTGTGCCTTTGTTCTCTTTGAGTTTGAATTGTTTGTTTGCTTATTTAAAGTTGCTTCTTAGCTAGTTGTTACTCAAAACCCAAATCTTTGTTTAAGTTTAGATTAAGCTTTATTGTGTAATCGTAGTGTGTGTGTCTTCGCAAATTTGTGAATTCAATTAATTCAATAGACCAAAGTACTACATCAATTTGGCATCGTTGCCCGTTTGCATTATATTTAACCATTATGATTTCAACTTTGCTTGAGCCTACTCATTTACTTTACATTGTTACTTACTTGGTTTGCATTGGTGTTTTGAATTCTTTTTTGCAAGGTGTATGAACTTCAGAAGTCAAGGCCAAGCAAACCTGATCGAGCGTGTTGACGAAATCTATCGTTTTTAGCGTGAAAATTGCTGGTTAGCACGACAAGCTATGGAGAACAACCCTCCTCCTCCTGTTGGTCATAATGAAAATGACCAACCCAATGTTGAGCAAGCTCCTATCCACCCTCCAAGGCAACCAAGAGTCATTGGAACTTTTGATCAACCAAACATTCATGGGAACCGCATGATAAGAAGAGCATCTCCTGTTGAGAAAAAAACTATGAGATCAAGTCAAGCCTTATCAACATGGTGCAAAGCTCAAAGTTTCATTGTTTACCACCTAGATCAGTTTGACATGATATGTGGGACAGTAAAAATAATTGGTATCTCTAAAGATGCATTCAAGCTCTGCCTCTTTCCGTTTTCTCTTGGGGATAGAGCTAGGACTTGGGAGAAGAACGTACCAGTGAAAACAGTAAATCGAAGCACTAAACAGCTTATACCCATTTGTCCTAAAACATGCTTAAAACGAGAAAACAGGCGAAAACCGAGAAAACATTAAATCGAAGCAGTCAACAGTTTTGTTTCTGTTTCTAGAGTTAAAATGTGTGACAATCCAATGCATTTTACTAATTATAAAAGTTCGGGATGAATTTGGAGTGTTTAGACAACACTTAAACCCATTTTGTCCCAAAACAGGCTAACACCAAAAAACATTGATTCGAATCAGAAAACAGCTTTGCACTGTTTCTAGGGTCAGAATGTGTGACAATCCAATGCATTTTACTAATTATAAAAGTTCGGGATGAATTTGGAGTGTTTAGACAACACTTAAACCCATTTTGTCCCAAAACAGGCTAACACCAAAAAACATTGATTCGAATCAGAAAACAGCTTTGCACTGTTTCTAGGGTCAGAATGTGTGACAATCCATTGCATTTGACTAATTGTAAGAGTTTGGGATGAATTTGGACTGTTTAGACAACACTTAAATCTGTTTCAAAACAGGCTTAAACCGAGAAAACAAGCTAAAATCGAGAAAACATTGATTCGTGGAACTCTGCTTTCTTGTGGTGGTGATGGTTGGTGAATGATATGAGATATGAATGAATGGGTAGAAAGCAAGGGGTTTCAATTCCCTTTATGATGTTGCAGTATAAAGGGTGTCAATCCAAATCTGAGTGAGATGCAAGCAATCAGGACATGCACATTTATCTAAGTTAAGCCAATTATAAAGGATGTTTGTCACTAACAACCTAATGCTGAATGTAAAATGCAGAATGTAAAAGCTTATAAAACTAGATGCTAAAAGTAAAGAGAACAGGATGATCTAAACAACAATGCAATGAAACAGAAATAGAAACTATAGTAATGCAAGTAATAAACTAATGCAAGGCAAGTAATGAACAGGAAACTAAATGAATGTAACAGAAAAGCAACTAAAATGAAACATGAATTGAAACAGGACAAACACAAAGCATAAACAAGAATTTTGGGGATGAGCTCGAGCAAGCACTCGATCGAGTGTGCGATCGAGTACAGGGTCGAGTCGGACGAATGCGAGAAACAGAGCAATGCAAACAAAACAAAGCAAGACAAAAGTAAATCAAACAACGACCAAACAACAAGATTTAGACTAAGAAATCAATAGACAAGGAAGGTCTTAAGGAGGGATTCATGGGCTGGACTAATGATTAAGGTCATCTAACTTGGTCAACAAATCTCAATCAACTTGAGCTAATCTCTAGACAATGATCTCCTAGAACATGTTAATCCACTCTCATGGCAAAAACAATCAAGCTCATATATTTCTAGACTTGTTCTCACAAAGCAAAGAACTTATACAAGCAAGCATTAAGCAACAGATCATTTATGTCAAAAATCAAACAAGACATCTAATCTCTTAGCATGCCTAATGATAATCTCTAGATCTAGCCTTATCTTGCAACCTAGACATTGGTGTGATGCTAAGAAGTTTAAAATCAAACCCTACCCTCTCGGTTATAAGATCAGCATAGAGTACATCTAGCCTAGAAGAGATCTATAACAATCAAGCTTGACCTAGCTAAACAAACCTCAACCACAATCCAGCCTAACCCATCCTCAAGATCCTAAGCAACTACTCACAAATGCTAAACATGATGAGCAAAGTCATAAACCCAGAAAATAACGAAACTTGCATGATTAGATAGATGAAACAGAGATCTACAATATTGAAGAAGGAATCAAACTCGAATTCTTAATATTTTGAAAGTTATGAAACCAACAAATATCAAGGAATCTCTTGTTTTCCTTCAAAAGTAGATGAGAGATCTAAGAAAATAAAAGTGCAAAGAGCATAAATTCCCAAAAGGGTAAATACTAGGTTTGAGAATATCTAAAAAACTGGACTCCTTGGTGGCTGCAGGGTACAAGGCCTTATATAGAAAAAGGAGTGGAAGCCCTAAAAATGCTAGAAGACAAAATAGCTAGGCGGCTCGGTCAGCTCGACCAGGTGCTCGGTCGAGTGACCGGTCGAGTTGGCTTTTCTTCTGTTCCCTCCACTCGGTCGAGTCCTTCTCCGCACACGGTCGAGTGTCTGGTCGAGTGGGCGGTCGAGTGGAACTCCGGACCTTGGTTCTTCAGCTCTAACTCCCTTGATTTCTCCTCTTCAGCATTGCTTCCATGCTCCTTAGGCTCCAAAATCACCTGTTTATGCAAGAAAAGATGCAAATGCAATGCAACTATACTCTAATGCATGAACAATCCTAAAACTATGCAATAATGGTCAAAAAGGATAGCAAAAGATGCAAAAGATGTGAATATATTAAGGGAAAACAGGGTAAAATATATGAACATCAATTCGATGCAGTAAACAGCTTTGTTTGTGTTTCTAGGGTCAAAATATGTAACAATCCAATGCATTTGAATAATTATAGGAGTTTGGGTTGAATTTGGAGTGTTTAGACAAGACTTATACCATTTTGTCCCAAAAAAGGCTTAAAACGAGAAAACAGGCTAAACCCGAGAAAACATTGAATTTGACCAGTAAAAAGCTTACTTTGTGTTTCTATGGTCAAAATATGTGACAAACAAATGCATTTTACTAACTGTAAGAGTTTGGGATGAATTTAGAGTGTTTAGACAACATTTATACCTATTTTGTCCCAAAACAGGTTAACACCGAGAAATCATTGATTCGAAGCAGAAAACAGCTTTGTTACTGTTTCTAAGGTCATAATGTATGACAATCCATTGCATTTGACTAATTGTAAGAGTTTGGGAAGAATTTGGACTGTTTAGACAACACTTAAATCTATTTGAAAACAGGCTTAAACCGAGAAAACAGGCTAAAATCGAGAAAACATTGATTCGAAGCAGTAAGCAGCTTTTTTTGTGTTTCTAGGGTCAAAATATGTAACGATCCAATGCATTTCACTAATTATAAGAGTTTGGGTTGAATTTGGAGTGTTTATACAAGACTTATACCATTTTGTCCCAAAAAAGGCTTAAAACGAGAACACAGGCTAAAACCAAGAAAACATTGAATATTAGCAGTAAACAGTTTTCTTTGTGTTTCTATAGTCAAAATGTGTGACAAACAAATGCATTTGACTAATTGTAAGAGTTCGGGATGAATTTAGAGTGTTTAGACAACATTTATACCCATTTTGTCCCAAAACAGGCTAAACCGAGAAATCATTGATTCAAACAAAAAACAGCTTTGTTACTATTTCTAGGGTCAGAATGTGTGACAATCCATTGCATTTGACTAATTGTAAGAGTTTGGGATGAATTTGGACTGTTTATAGAACACTTAAATCTGTTTGAAAACATGCTTAAATCGAGAAAACAGGCTAAATTAGAGAAAACATTGATTCGAAGCAGTAAAAAGCTTTATTTTTTTTTTTGTGTTTCTAGGGTCAACATATGTAACAATCCAATTCATTTGACTAATTATAAGAGTTTGGGTTGAATTTGGAGTGTTTAGACAAGACTTATACCCTTTTTATCCCAAAACAGGCTTTAACCGAGAAAACAGGCTAACACTGAGAGAAAACATTGATTCGAAGCAGTAAACAGCTATGGTACTATTTCAAGGGTGAAAATATATAACAATCCAATGCATTAACTACTAATAAGAGTTCGGGTGGAATTTGGAGTGTTTAGACACCACTTATACCCATTTTGTCCCGAAAGAGGCTAAAACCGAGAAAACATTGATTCGAAGCGGTAAAGAGCTTTGTTACTATTTATAGGGTCATAATGTGTGACAGTCCAATGCATTTTACAAATTGTAAGAGTTCGGGATGAATTTGGAGTGTTTAGACACCGGTTATACCCACTTTGTCCTGAAACAGGCTAAAACCAAGAAAATATTGATTCGAAGCAGTAAACAGCTTTGTTAATCTTTCTAGGGTCAAAATATGTAACAATCCAATGCATTTGATTAATTATAAGAGTTCAGGTTGAATTTGGAGTGTTTAGACACCACTACCCATTTTGTCCCGAAAAAGGTTAAAACCGAGAAAATATTGATTCTAAGCAGTAAACAGATTTGTTACTGTTTATAGGGTCAGAATGTGAGACAATCCAATGCATTTGACTTATGGCAAGAGTTCGGAATGAATTTGGAGTGTTTAGACACTACTCATACCCATTTTGTCCCGAAACAGGCTAAAACCAAGAAACATTGATTCGAAGCAGTAAACAGCTTTGTTAATGTTTCTAGGGTCAAAATATGTGACAATACAATGCATTTGACTAATCGTAAGAGTTCGGGATGAATTTGGAGTGTTTAGACAACACTTAAACCCGTTTTATCCCGCAAGAGGCTAAAACTGAGAAAACATTGATTCAAAGCAATAAACAGCTTTGTTACTGTTTCTAGGGTAAGAATATGTGACAAACCAATGCATTTGACTAATTTTAGGAGTCCAGGATGAATTTGGAGTGTTTAGACAACGCTTAAACCCGTTATATCCCAAAATAGTCATAAACCGAGAAAACAGGCTAAAACCGAGAGAAAAGATTGATTCGAAGCAGTAAATAGCATTGCCACTGTTTCTAGGGTCAGAATGTTTGACAATCCAATGCATTTGACAAATTGTAAGAGTTTGGAATGAATTTGGAGTGTTAGACAACGCTTAAACCCGTTTTATCCCAAAAGAGGCTTAAACTCTGAAAACATTGATTCGAAGCAGTAAACAGCTTTGTTACTGTTTCTAGGGTCAAAATGTGTGACAATCCAATGCATTTGACTAATTATAAGAGTTCAGGATGAATTTGGAGTGTTTAGACAACCCTTAAACCCGTTTTATCCCGCAACAAGCTGAAACCGAGAAACATTGATTCGAAGTAGTAAACATCTTTGTTACTGTTTCTAGTGTCAGAATTTGTGACAGACCAATGCATTTGACTGATTGTAAGAGTTCGTGATGAATTTGGAGTGTTTAGACAACAGTTAAACCGTTATATCCCAAAATAGGCATAAACAGAGAGAAAACATTGATTCGAAGCAGTAAACAGCTTTGCTACTATTTCTAGGGTCAGAATGTGTGACGGTCCAATGCATCTGTCTAATTGTAAGAGTTCTGGATGAATTTGGAGTGGTTAGACAACACTTAAACCCATTTTATCCCAAAACAAGCTTAAATCTAGAAAACAGGCTAAAACCGAGAGAAAACATTGATTCAAAGCAGTAAAAAGCTATGTTACTCTTTCTAGGGTCAAAATATGTAACAATCCAATGCATTTGAGTAATTATAAGAGTTCATGTTGAATTCGAAGTGTTTAAACACCACTTTTACCCATTTTGTCCTGAAATAGGCTAAAACCAAGAAAATAATGATTCGAAGCAGTAAACTGATGTTCACATATTTTACCTTGTTTTCCCTTAGTTTATTCACAACTTTTGCATCTTTTGCTATCCATTTAGGCCATTATTGTGTAGCTTTAGGAC
>NC_025690.1:7671064-7671684 GCF_000633955.1 Camelina sativa | reverse complement strand
GTTTTTTAGTAAGGTGGTTTCAAACAAATTCTTTGGGTGGTTTTCTCTCAAAAGAAGGAATGCTAGATAGTTGTGAAAACTATCTAAGACTGAGAACAATTTGGGCATACAAAGCTTAACTCTTGATGATCTACCCTTTTCTCATTCACCTCTTTTTTTTTATTAAACCCCCTAGAATTAAACTACCCACATCCTTGATCTTAACTCAATTTTTTTTTTATATATTCCCTAAGGTTTAGACTTTTAGACTTTAAACTTCTAGCTCTCTTTTTTTTTTTCTCTTTTCTTTCTTTGCTAAACTCCTAATATGAATATATATAATTTTTTTTTTCCTTCTAGGAAACTATAGCAAGAGCTTTTCTCTTTTTTTTTTTAGAGACTTAGAGCTAATTGACTCTAACCTTAGGGACTTTTTTTTCCTCTTTTTTTTTATTCCACAACCCAACCCCAAATAAACATTCTAACCACCTATCTTTCAAAACCGAATCTATTAGCTAGTTCAAATTCTAACTTAGCTAAATCAAGAGGCAGTTCTTTGTAGTTCTCAATACTCTCAAGGTTTCACAACCTATAGCACAATGAAAGAGGCCTCACTCAACAATTCACAACAAGGTTTGAAA
>NC_025690.1:7669913-7670315 GCF_000633955.1 Camelina sativa | reverse complement strand
TAATGCTAGAGATTATCATGAAGCATGCTAAGAGATTAGATGTTTAAAGTGATTTTTGACATTGATGATCTGGGTTTTAATGCCTGCTTTGATATGTAATAGCTAGTGAGAACTAGGTCTAAGAAGTATCTTGGCTTGATTGTTATTGTCATGAGAATGGATTAACATGTATTAGAAGATCATTGTCTAGAGATAGCTCATTGTTGATTGAGGTTTGTTGACCAATTTAGATAGCCATAGCTTGAGTCCATCCCATGAATCCATCCTTAGGATTTTCTTTGTTTATTGATTTCCCTGTTTAAGTATTGTTAATTGCTTGATGTTTGCTCTGTTTTCATTATTTGCTCTGTTTCTATTCATTCGCTTGTCAACTCGACCTCCCACTCGACCGAGTGCTAGGTC
>NC_025690.1:7669046-7669813 GCF_000633955.1 Camelina sativa | reverse complement strand
TGTTTAGACAACACTTAAACCAGTTTTATCCCAAAACATGCTTAAACTGAGAAAACAGGCTAAAACCAAGAGAAAACATTGATTGGAAACAGTAAACAGATATGTAACTCTTTCTAGGGTCAAAATATGTAACAATCCAATGTATTTGACAAATTATAAGAGTTCGGGTTGAATTTGGAGTGTTTAGACACCATTGTTACCCATTTTGTCTCGAAACGGGCTAAACCGAGAAAACGTTGATTCTAAGCAGTAAACAGCCTTGTTACTGTTTCTATGGTCAGAATGTGTGACAATCCAATGCATTTGACTAATTGTAAGAGTTCAGGATGAATTTGGAGTGTTTAGACAACACTTAAACCCGTTTTATCCCAAAACATGCTTAAACCGAGAAAACAGGCTAAAACCGAGAGAAAACATTGATTGGAAGCAGTAAACAGATATGTTACTCTTTCTAGGGTCAAAATATGTAACAATCCAATGCAGTGTTTAGCCACCATTTATACCCATTTTGTCCCGGAACAGGCTTAAACCGAGAAAACATTAATTCTAAGCAGTAAACAGCCTTGTTACTGTTTCTAGGGTAAGAATGTGTGAAAATCCAAAACATTTGACTAATTGTAAGAGTTCGGGATGAATTTTGAGTGTTTAGACAACACTTAAAACCGTTTTATCCCAAAACATGCTTAAACCAAGATAACAGGCTAAAACCGAGAGAAAACTTTGATTGGAAGCAGTAAACATATATGTTACTCTTTCTAGGGTTAAAA
>NC_025690.1:7668550-7668986 GCF_000633955.1 Camelina sativa | reverse complement strand
CCCTAGAAACAGTAACAAATCTGTTTACTGCTTTGAATCAAAGTTTTTTTTGGTTTTTGCATGTTTCGGGACAAAATGGGTATAAATGTTGTCTAAACACTCCAAATCATCCCGAACTCCTACCATTAGTCAAATGTATTAGATTGTCACACATTTTGACACTAGAAACACAAACAAAGATGTTTACTGCTTCGAATTCATGTTTTCTCGGTTTTAGTCTGTTTTCTCGTTTTGAGCCTATTTTGGGAAAATTGGGTATAAGTCTTGTCTAAACACTCCAAATTCAACCTAAACTCTTATAATTTATCAAATGCATTGGATTGATACATATTTTGACCCTAGAAACAGTAACAAAGCTGTTTACTGCTTTGAATCAATGTTATCTCGGTTTTAGCCTACTTTCTCTGTTTAAGCCTGTTTTGGGATAAAACGGGTT
>NC_025690.1:7658279-7668070 GCF_000633955.1 Camelina sativa | reverse complement strand
TTCAGCCTGTTTTGGGATAAAACAGGTTTAAGTGTTGTCTAAACACTCCAGATTCATCCCAAACTCTTACAATTAGTCAAATGCATTGTATTGCAACACATTATGACCCTAGAAACTGTAACAAAGCTGTTTACTGTTGCGAATCAATGTTTTCGGTATTAGCCTGTTTCAGGACAATACAGGTATAAGTCTTGTCTAAACACTTCAAATTCAACCCAAAATCTTATAATTAGTCAAATGCATTGGATTGTTACATATTTTGACCCTAGAAACAGTAACAAAGCTGTTTACTGTTGCGAATCAATGTTTTCGGTATTAGCCTGTTTCAGGACAATACAGGTATAAGTCTTGTCTATACACTTCAAATTCAACCCAAACTCTTATGTTTAAGTGTTGTCTAAATACTCCAAATTCATCCCGAACTCTTACAATTAGTCGAATGCATTGGAATGTCACACAGTCAAATGCATTGGATTGTTACATATTTTGACCCTAGAAACAGTAACAAAGCTGTTTACTGTTGCGAATCAATGTTTTCGGTATTAGCCTGTTTCAGGACAATACAGGTATAAGTCTTGTCTATACACTTCAAATTCAACCCAAACTCTTATGTTTAAGTGTTGTCTAAATACTCCAAATTCATCCCGAACTCTTACAATTAGTCGAATGCATTGGAATGTCACACAGTCAAATGCATTGGATTGTTACATATTTTGACCCTAGAAACAGTAACAAAGCTGTTTACTGTTGCGAATCAATGTTTTCGGTATTAGCCTGTTTCAGGACAATACAGGTATAAGTCTTGTCTATACACTTCAAATTCAACCCAAACTCTTATGTTTAAGTGTTGTCTAAATACTCCAAATTCATCCCGAACTCTTACAATTAGTCGAATGCATTGGAATGTCACACAGTCAAATGCATTGGATTGTTACATATTTTGACCCTAGAAACAGTAACAAAGCTGTTTACTGTTGCGAATCAATGTTTTCGGTATTAGCCTGTTTCAGGACAATACAGGTATAAGTCTTGTCTATACACTTCAAATTCAACCCAAACTCTTATGTTTAAGTGTTGTCTAAATACTCCAAATTCATCCCGAACTCTTACAATTAGTCGAATGCATTGGAATGTCACACAGTCAAATGCATTGGATTGTTACATATTTTGACCCTAGAAACAGTAACAAAGCTGTTTACTGTTGCGAATCAATGTTTTCGGTATTAGCCTGTTTCAGGACAATACAGGTATAAGTCTTGTCTATACACTTCAAATTCAACCCAAACTCTTATGTTTAAGTGTTGTCTAAATACTCCAAATTCATCCCGAACTCTTACAATTAGTCGAATGCATTGGAATGTCACACAGTCAAATGCATTGGATTGTTACATATTTTGACCCTAGAAACAGTAACAAAGCTGTTTACTGTTGCGAATCAATGTTTTCGGTATTAGCCTGTTTCAGGACAATACAGGTATAAGTCTTGTCTATACACTTCAAATTCAACCCAAACTCTTATGTTTAAGTGTTGTCTAAATACTCCAAATTCATCCCGAACTCTTACAATTAGTCGAATGCATTGGAATGTCACACAGTCAAATGCATTGGATTGTTACATATTTTGACCCTAGAAACAGTAACAAAGCTGTTTACTGTTGCGAATCAATGTTTTCGGTATTAGCCTGTTTCAGGACAATACAGGTATAAGTCTTGTCTATACACTTCAAATTCAACCCAAACTCTTATGTTTAAGTGTTGTCTAAATACTCCAAATTCATCCCGAACTCTTACAATTAGTCGAATGCATTGGAATGTCACACAGTCAAATGCATTGGATTGTTACATATTTTGACCCTAGAAACAGTAACAAAGCTGTTTACTGTTGCGAATCAATGTTTTCGGTATTAGCCTGTTTCAGGACAATACAGGTATAAGTCTTGTCTATACACTTCAAATTCAACCCAAACTCTTATGTTTAAGTGTTGTCTAAATACTCCAAATTCATCCCGAACTCTTACAATTAGTCGAATGCATTGGAATGTCACACAGTCAAATGCATTGGATTGTTACATATTTTGACCCTAGAAACAGTAACAAAGCTGTTTACTGTTGCGAATCAATGTTTTCGGTATTAGCCTGTTTCAGGACAATACAGGTATAAGTCTTGTCTATACACTTCAAATTCAACCCAAACTCTTATGTTTAAGTGTTGTCTAAATACTCCAAATTCATCCCGAACTCTTACAATTAGTCGAATGCATTGGAATGTCACACAGTCAAATGCATTGGATTGTTACATATTTTGACCCTAGAAACAGTAACAAAGCTGTTTACTGTTGCGAATCAATGTTTTCGGTATTAGCCTGTTTCAGGACAATACAGGTATAAGTCTTGTCTATACACTTCAAATTCAACCCAAACTCTTATGTTTAAGTGTTGTCTAAATACTCCAAATTCATCCCGAACTCTTACAATTAGTCGAATGCATTGGAATGTCACACAGTCAAATGCATTGGATTGTTACATATTTTGACCCTAGAAACAGTAACAAAGCTGTTTACTGTTGCGAATCAATGTTTTCGGTATTAGCCTGTTTCAGGACAATACAGGTATAAGTCTTGTCTATACACTTCAAATTCAACCCAAACTCTTATGTTTAAGTGTTGTCTAAATACTCCAAATTCATCCCGAACTCTTACAATTAGTCGAATGCATTGGAATGTCACACAGTCAAATGCATTGGATTGTTACATATTTTGACCCTAGAAACAGTAACAAAGCTGTTTACTGTTGCGAATCAATGTTTTCGGTATTAGCCTGTTTCAGGACAATACAGGTATAAGTCTTGTCTATACACTTCAAATTCAACCCAAACTCTTATGTTTAAGTGTTGTCTAAATACTCCAAATTCATCCCGAACTCTTACAATTAGTCGAATGCATTGGAATGTCACACAGTCAAATGCATTGGATTGTTACATATTTTGACCCTAGAAACAGTAACAAAGCTGTTTACTGTTGCGAATCAATGTTTTCGGTATTAGCCTGTTTCAGGACAATACAGGTATAAGTCTTGTCTATACACTTCAAATTCAACCCAAACTCTTATGTTTAAGTGTTGTCTAAATACTCCAAATTCATCCCGAACTCTTACAATTAGTCGAATGCATTGGAATGTCACACAGTCAAATGCATTGGATTGTTACATATTTTGACCCTAGAAACAGTAACAAAGCTGTTTACTGTTGCGAATCAATGTTTTCGGTATTAGCCTGTTTCAGGACAATACAGGTATAAGTCTTGTCTATACACTTCAAATTCAACCCAAACTCTTATGTTTAAGTGTTGTCTAAATACTCCAAATTCATCCCGAACTCTTACAATTAGTCGAATGCATTGGAATGTCACACAGTCAAATGCATTGGATTGTTACATATTTTGACCCTAGAAACAGTAACAAAGCTGTTTACTGCTTCAAATTCAACCCAAACTCTTATCATTAGTCAAACGCATTGGATTCTTACATATTTTGACACTAGAAACAGTAATAAAGCTATTTACTTTTTCGAATCAATGTTTTATCAGTTTTAGCCTGTTCGGGAAAAAATGGGTATAAGTGTTGTCTAAATACTCCAAATTCATCCCGAACTCTTACAATTAGTCGAATGCATTGGAATGTCACACATTTTGACCCTAGAACACACAAACAAAGCTGTTTACTGCTTCAAATCAATGTTTTATCGGTTTTAGCCTGTTCTCTCGTTTTAAGCATGTTTTGGGACAAAATGGTTATAAGTCTTGTCTAAACACTCCAAATTGAACCCAATTTCTTATAATTAGTCTAATGCATTGGATTGTCACACATTCTGATCTTAGAAACAGTAACAAAGCTGTTTACTCCTTCGAATCAATGTTTTCTCGGTTTTAGCCTTTTTCAGGACAAAATGGATATAAGTATTGTCTAAAAATACAGATTCAACCCAAACTCTTAGAAATAGGCAAATGAATTCGATAGTTACATATTTTAAACCTAGAAACAGAAACAAAGCTGTTACTGCTTCGAATCAATGTTTTCTCGGTTTTAGCTTGTTTTGGGACAAAATGGGTATAAGTTTTGTCTAAACACTCCAAATTCAACCCGAACTCCTATAATTAGTTAAAATCATCGGACTGTCATACATTCTGATCCTTGAAACAGTAACAAAGCTGTTTACTACTTTGAATCAATATTTTCCTCATTTTAGCATGTTTCGGGACAAAATGGGTATAAATGTTGTCTAAACACCCCAAATGCATTGGATTGTCACACATTTGACACTAGAAACACAAACAAAGCTGTTTACTGCTTTGAATTCATGTTTTCTTTGGGTTTTGTCTGTATTCTCGTTTTGGGAAAAATGGGTATAAGTCTTGTCTAAACATTCCAAATTCAACCCAAACTCTTATAATTAGTCAAATGCATTGGATTGTTACATATTTTGACCCTAGAAACAGTAATAAAGCTGTTTACTGCTTTGAATCAATATTATCTCGGTTTTACCCAGTTTTCTCGGTTTAATCCTGTTTTGGGATAAAGCGGGTTTAAGTGATGTCTAAACACTCCAAATTCATCCCAAACTCTAACAATTAGTCGAAGGCATTGGATTGTCACATATTCTGACCATAGAAACAGTAACAAAGCTGTTTACTGCTTTGAATCAATGTTTTCTCGGTTTTAGCCTGTTTCTCAGTTTCAGCTAGTTTTGGGATAAAACAGGTTTAAGTGTTGTCTAAACACTCCAGATTCATCCCAAACTCTTACAATTAGTCAAATGCATTGTATTGCAACACATTATCACCCTAGAAACTGTAACAAAGCTGTTTACTGCTGCGAATCAATGTTTTCGGTATTAGCCTGTTTATGGACAATACGGGTATAAGTCTTGTCTAAACACTTCAAATTCAACCCAAATTCTGATAATTAGTCAAATGCATTGGATTGTTACATATTTTGACCCTAGAAACAGTAAAAAAGTTGTTTACTGCTTCGAATCAATGTTTTTTTTGGTTTTAGCCTGTTACGGGACAAAATGGGTATTAGTGTTGTCTAAATACTCCAAATTCATCCCGAACTCTTACAATTAGTCAAATGCATTGGAATGTCACACATTTTGACCCTAGAAACACAAACAAATCTGTTTACTGCTTCAAATCAATGTTTTATCAGTTTTAGCCTGTTTCTCGTTTTAAGCTTGTTTTGGGACAAAATGGTTATAAGTCTTGTCTAAACACTCCAAATTCAACACAAACTCTTATAATTAGTCAAATGCATTTGATTATTACATATTTTGACCCTAGAAACAGTAACAAATCTGTTTACTGCTTTGAATCAATGTTTTTTCGGTTGTAGCCCGTTTTCTCGGTTTAAGCCTATTTCGGGATAAAACAGGTTTAAGTATTGTCTAAAAATCCAAATTCAACTGAAACTCTTATAAATAGTCAAATGAATTAGATAGTTACATATTTTGGCCCTAGAAACAGTAACAAAGTTATTTACTGCTTCGAATCAATGTTTTCTCGGTTTTAGCTTGTTTCGGGACAAAATGGGTATAAGTTTTGTCTAAACATTCCAAATTCAACCCAAACTCTTATAATTAGTTAAACTCATTGGATTGTCACAAATTCTGTCCCTAAAAACAGAAACAAAGCTGTTTACTGCTTTGAATCAATATTTTTTTGGTTTTAGCATGTTTCGGGACAAAATGGGTATAAATGTTGTCTAAACACTCCAAATCATCTCAAAATATTACCATTAGTTAGATGCATTGGATTGTCACACATTTTGACAACAAAAACACAGACAACGCTGTTTACTGCTTTGAATTCATTTTTCCCTGTTTTAGCCTGTTTTCTCGTTTTAAGCCTATTTTGGGAAAAATGGGTATAAGTCTTGTGTAAACACTCCAAATTCAACCCAAACTCTGATAATTAGTCAAAGGCATTGGATTGTCACACATTTTGACCCTATAAACAGTAAAATAGCTGTTTACTGCTTCGAATCAATGTTTTCTCTGTTTTAGCCTGTTTCGGGACAAAATGGGTATAAGTGTTGTCTAAATACTCCAAATTCATCCCGAACTCTTACAATTAGTCAAATGCATTGGAATGTCACACATTTTGAACCTAGAAACACAAACAAATCGGTTTACTTTTTCAAATCAATATTTTATCAGTTTTAGCCTGTTTCTCGTTTTAAGCCTGTTTTGGGACAAAATGGTTATAAGTCTTGTCTAAACACTCCAAATTCAACACAAACTCTTATAATTAGTCAAATTCATTGGACTGTCACACATTCTGACCCTAGAAACAGTAACAAAGCTGTTTACTTCTTTGAATCAATGTTTTCTCGGTTTTAGCCCGTTTTCTTGGTTTAAGCCTATTTCGGGATAAAATAGGTTTAAGTATTGTCTAAACACTCCAAATTCATCCCAAACTCTTATAATTAGTCAAATTCATTGGACTGTCACACATTCTGACCCTAGAAACAGTAATAAAGCTATTTACTACTTTGAATCAATTTTTTTTTGGTTTTAGCATGTTTCGGGACAAAATGGGTATAAATGTTGTCTAAACACTCCAAATCATCCCGAACTCTTACCATTAGTTAAATGCATTGTATTGTCACACATTTTGACACTAGAAACAAAAACAAAGCTGGTTAGTGATTTGAATTCATGTTTTCTCGGTTTTAGTCTGTTTTCTCGTTTTGAGCATGTTTCGGGACAAAATGGGTATAAATGTTGTCTAACAGTCCAAATTCAACCCAAACTCTTATATTTAGTCAAATTTATTGGATTGATACATACTTTGACCCTAGAAACAGTAACAAAGTTGTTTACTGCTTTGAATCAATGTTATCTTGGTTTTAGCCTATTTTCTCTATTTAAGCCTGTTTTGGGATAAAACGGGCTTACTTGATGTCTAAACATTTCAAATTCATCCCAAACTCTTACAATTAGTCAAAGGAATTGGATTGTCACACATTCTAACCATAGAAACTGTAACAAAGCTATTTACTGCTTCGAATCAACGTTTTCACGGTTTTAGCCATTTTCGGGACAAAATGAGTATAAGTCTTGTCTAAACACTCCAAATTCAACCCAAACTCTTATAACCGTAGAAACTGTAACAAAGCTATTTACTGCTTTGAATCAATGTCTTCTCGGTTTTAGTCTGTTTTCTCGGTTTTAGCATGTTTTGGGATAAAACATGTTTAAGTATTTTCTAAACACTCCAAATTCATCCCAAACTCTTACAATTAGTCAAATGCATTGGATTGTCACACATTCTGACCCTAGAGACAGTAACAAATTGGTTACTGCTTCGAATCAATGTTTTCTCGGTTTTAGCCTGTTTTTCGACAAAATGGGTATAAGTCTTGTCTAAACACTCCAAATTCAACCCAAACTCTTATGAATACTCAAATTCATTAGATAGTTACATATTTTGACCCTAGACACAGTAACAAAGCTGTTTACTGCTTCGAATCAATGTTTTCTCGGTTTTAGCCTGTTTTTAGACAAAATGGATATAAGTCTTGTCTACACACTCCAAATTCAACCCAAACTCTTATGAAGAGTCAAATGCATTACATAGTTACATTTTTTGACCCTAGAAACAGTAACAAAGCTGTTTACTGCTTCGAATCAATGTTTTTTCTCGGTTTTAGCCTGTTTCGGGACAAAATGGGTATAAGTCTTGTCCAAATACTCCAACTTCAACCCGAACTCCTATAATTAGTCAAATGCATTGGATTGTCACACATTCTGACCCTAGAAACAGTAACAAAGCTCTATACTGCTTTGAAACAATGTCTTATTGGTATTGACCTGTTTCGGGACAAAATGGGTATAAATGTTGTCTAAACACTCCAAATTCAACCCAAACTCTTATAATTAGTCAAATGCATTGGATTGATACATATTTTGACCCTAGAAACAGTAACAAGGCTCTTTACTGCTTTGAATCAATGTCTTATTGGTATTAACCTGTTTCGGGACAAAATGGGTATAAATGTTGTCTAAACACTCCAAATTCAACCCAAACTCTTATAATTAGTCAAATGCATTGGATTGATACATATTTTGACCCTAGAAACAGTAACAAGGCTCTTTACTGCTTTGAATCAATGTCTTATTGGTATTAACCTGTTTCGGGACAAAATGGGTATAAATGTTGTCTAAACACTCCAAAGTCAACCCAAACTCTTATAATTAGTCAAATGCATTGGATTGATACATATTTTGACCCTAGAAACAGTAACAAAGCTGTTTACTGCTTTGAATCAATGTTATCTCGGTTTTAGCCTATTTTCTCTGTTTAAGCCTGTTTTGGGATAAAACGGGTTTACTTGATGTCTAAACACTCCAAATTCATCCCAAACTCTTACAATTAGTCAAAGGCATTGGATTGTCACACATTCTAACCGTAGAAACTGTAACAAAGCTATTTGCTGCTTCGAATCAATGTTTTCACAGTTTTAACCTGTTTCGGGACAAAATGAGTATAAGTCTTGTCTAAACACTCCAAATTCAACCCAAACTTTTATAATTAGTCAAATGCATTGGATTGTTACATATTTTGACCCTATAAACAGTAAAAAAGCTGTTTACTGCTTCGAATCAATGTTTTCTCTGTTTTAGCCCTTTTTCGGGACAAAATGGGTATAAGTGTTGGCTAAAGACTCCAAATTCATCCCGAACTCTTAAAATTAGTTAAATGCATTGGAATGTCACACATTTGGACCCTAGAAACACAAAAAAGATGTTTAAACCTTCAAATCAATGTTTTCTCTGTTTTAGCCTATTTTCTCATTTTAAGCCTGTTTTGGGACAAAATGGTTATAAGTCTTTTCTCAACACTAAAAATTCAACCCAAATTCTGATAATTAGTCAAATGCAATGGATTGTTACATATTTTAACCCTAGAAACAGTAACAAAGTTGTTTACTGCTTCGAATCAATGTTTTTTTGGTTTTAGCCTGTTTCGGGACAAAATGGGTATTAGTGTTGTCTAAATACTCCAAATTCATCCCGAACTCTTACAATTAGTCAAATGCATTGGAATGTCACACATTTTGATCCTAGAAACACAAACAAATCTGTTTACTGCTTCAAATCAATGTTTTATCAGTTTTAGCCTGTTTCTCGTTTTAAGCTTGTTTTGGGACAAAATGGTTATAAGTCTTGTCTAAACACTCCAAATTCAACACAAACTCTTATAATTAGTCAAATGTATTTGATTATTACATATTTTGACCCTAGAAACAGTAACAAATCTTTTACTGCTTTGAATCAATGTTTTTTCGGTTGTAGCCCGTTTTCTCGGTTTAAGCCTATTTCGGGATAAAACAGGTTTAAGTATTGTCTAAACACTCCAAATTCATCCCAAACTCTTATGATTAGTCAAATTCATTGTATTGTCACACATTATGATCCTAGAAACAGTAACAAAGCTGTTTACTGCTTCGAATCAATGTTTTCTCGGTTTTAGCCTGTTTATGGACAAAATGGGTATAAGTCTTGTCTAAAAATCCAAATTCAACTGAAACTCTTATAAATAGTCAAATGCATTAGATAGTTACATATTTTGACCCTAGAAACAGTAATAAAGTTGTTTACTGCTTCGAATCAATGTTTTCTAGGTTTTAGCTTGTTTCGGGACAAAATGGGTATAAGTGTTGTCTAAAGACTCTAAATTCATCCAAAACTCTTAAAATTAGTTAAATGCATTGGAATGTCACACATTTTGACC
>NC_025690.1:7657315-7658219 GCF_000633955.1 Camelina sativa | reverse complement strand
AACCGGCCACACAAGGAAGTGCTGACTCTGATACTGAAACTATAGTTACCCTTAGACGAAGCCAGCGCATCAAGTTTCATCCCAACAATTGGAAGCACACTCGCGTTTACTAAAACAATGTGGCCGTCGCACACCCTATTCAAGCCGTATGTTCCCTTGCACATTTCCCTAAGGATCATCAAGTCTTCCTTGGCCATATTGACAAGAACTGGATCCCACAGACCTATGATGAGGCTAAGGACCACAAGGTATGGCGAGAAGCGGTCGAAGCCGAGAACACGGCCATGGTTCAAAACCACACATGGGATGAAGTATAAGATTGATGGAGAGATCGAACGCTATAAGGCGCGTCTTGTTCCACGAGGATTCACGCAAACGTATTGGGAGGACTATCTTGATACGTTTGCCCCGGTGGCTAAGCTTCATACGGTTCGAGTGGTTCTCTCTCTTGCCACCACCCTGGATTGGGAACTGTGGCAAATGGATGTTAAGAATGCATTCTTGCAAGGAGAGCTTGAAGACGACGTATATATGCGGCCACCACCGGGCCTAGAAGACACCATTGGTCCGGGAAAGGTCTTAAAACTCAACAAAGCAATCTACGGTTTAAAACAGTCTCCAAGGGCATGGTACCATAAGCTGAGCACCACACTTCTTGGCAAAGGCTTTCGCAAATCTGAGGCTGATCACACCCTCTTCACATTACCAAGCACCAAAGGTATAGTTGTCATTCTAGTGTATGTGGATGATATCATCATCACTGGAAGTGACACGGTAGGTATTCAAGATACTAAAACCTTCTTGAAATCGGTTTTTGACATTAAAGATCTTGGAGAATTGAAATATTTTCTTGGGATAGAAGTATATAGATCGGATGAAGGATTATTTTTGTCACAAAGAAAAT
>NC_025690.1:7642289-7655312 GCF_000633955.1 Camelina sativa | reverse complement strand
GCTTAAGTGTTGTCTAAACACTCCAAATTCATCCGGAACTGTTACAATTAGTCAAATGCATTGGATTGTCACACATTTTGACCCTTGAAACAGTAACAAAGCTGTTCACTGCTACGAATCAATGTTTTTTCGGTTTTAGCCTGTTTCGGGACAAAATGGGTAAAAGTGGTTTTTAAACACTCCAAATTCAACCCAAACTCTTATAATTAGTCAAATGCATTGGATTGTTACATATTTTGACCATAGAAACAGTAACAAAGCTGTCTACTGCTTTGAATCAAAGTTATCTCGGTTTTAGCCTACTTGATGTCTAAACACTCGAAATTCATCCCAAACTATTACAATTAGTCAAAAGCATTGGATTGTCACAAATTCTGACCATAGAAACAGTAACAAGGCTATTTACTGCTTCGAATCAATGTTTTCACGGTTTCAGCCATTTCGGGACAAAATATGTATCAGTTTTGTCTAAACACTCCAAATTCAACCCAAACTCTTATAATTAGTCAATTGCATTGGATTGTTACATATTTTGACCCTATAAACAGTAAAAAAGCTGTTTACTGCTTTGAGATCAAGGCTGTCCGTACGGCTGTCCATACGGTTGTCCGTACAAGCGTCCGTACGGTCTACTGTCTTGGCCCTTAAGTTATGGTTTGGTCCAAGTAATAATAGGAAGAGGCCTTGATAACATTGGAGCCCAAAGGGGAGAAAGATCTAGAAGAGAGGCTACCAAAATATCTTATGGGAGAAGTCACATGCTTACCTTGGGAGCGAGTCAACGAGCCAACCAAGGGAAGGAGATGTCGCTTTCCCTCATTAATACTTGTACTATCAGCTCTCTCTCCTTCCCTTTGTATGCCTAACGGCTATATGCTCTATGTCTACCTATATATGACCATGTAAAGAACAAAAGAAATAACTAATAAAGTCTTTTATCCTATACTCTCACTTCTTATTCAATTCTCTTCATTCTACATTATACATTCCGCAATTCTAACATGGTATCAGAGCCAGGTTCTCGTTCTTGACAAACCAACTCAATCTCTATTCTCTATTCTTTGTTCTTGTTGTTCGCTTTCGTTTCTATCTTGATCCCTTTGTGTTTATCCGTTGGTCAACACCTTTACCCAGCGGTCCATAGTACTCGGCCATGGAGAACACTAAACCTCTTGTTCTACCAACTGTCCTCAAGGGAGGAAACTACCTTCTGTGGTCAAGAACCACTAAGACCGCGCTGTGTGGCCGCGGACTCTGGAGCCACATCGAAGGTGGAAGAGCTCCAAAGAAAGTCGCTCAAGAAGATGGAAAAGAACCCATCAAAGAAGATGAAGAAGAGGCTAAGCTTCAAGAAGAAGCTAAATGGTTCCAAGAAGACCAAACTGTCCTCTCCATACTTCAAAACTCTCTTGAAGCTCCCATACTAGAAGCCTATTCTTATTGCGAAACGGCCAGTGAACTATGGGAGACTCTTAAGAACGTTTTCGGAAATATCTCCAATCTCACTCGAGTCTTTGAAGTCAAGAAGGCTATCAACGACCTGAATCAAGAAGATATGGAGTTCAACAAACATTTTGGGAAGTTTAGGTCACTATGGGCTGAATTTGAGATGCTCCGGCCAAACACCATGGACCCGGCCATACTCAACGAGAGAAGGGAACAAGACAAGGTCTTCGCCCTGCTCCTCACCCTCAACCCTACCTTCAACGACCTCATAAAGCACATCCTAAGGTCAGACAAGCTCCCAAGCCTTGATGATGTGTGTGCACAGATACAAAAAGAACAAGGCTCTGTCGGCTTGTTTAGCGGTAAGGGGGAGCTGGTCACGGCCAACAAAGGAGTCTTCAAGCAAGAGGATCGGAAGCCAAAGGGAGGATGTGAGCATTGTAAGAGGAAGAACCACACTAAGGAGAAATGTTGGTTTCTACACCCTCACTTGCGCCCAAGTCACCATCACAAAGATCCGAGAGCCAACGTGACTCACACCAAGGACGAACAAGTCCAGACCGGCAGTTCCTCGAAGAACGGTGAAGAGGCGGCTTCCGGAGACTATGTGAGGAAATCTGACTTGGAGGCCTTCTTCAAGTCCTTGGCTCTCAAGGAGTCAAGTGGTAAAACTTTTTCTACCCTAAAGCTTAATAACTCCCTAGTAGTAGATTCGGGTGCCTCTCACCATATGATTAGTAACTCGAATTTGCTAAATAATATAGAACCAACTAAGGGAAATGTTGTTATTGCTAATGGTGATAAAATACCAATTCAAGGCATAGGAAACTTAAAATTGTTTAACAAAGAGTCTAAGGCGTTTTATATGCCTAAGTTTACTTCAAATCTTTTGTCGGTTAAGAGAGCTACAAATGATCTAAATTGCTATGCTATATTTGGGCCTAATGATGTTTACTTTCAGGATATTGAGACTGGAAACCTAATTGGTGAAGGTGGAACCAAAGATGACCTTTATATTCTTGAAGATAGTTCACCAAGTTCACCAAAATCTGTTTCTTTTAGTTCTTGTCTTGGAATTTCTTTGAATGCAATGTGGCATGCTAGGCTAGGTCATCCTCACTCTAGGGCCCTTGAATTAATGATTCCTAATGTTTCTTTTGATCACTCTAGTTGTGAGGCTTGTATACTTGGAAAACATTGTAAAACTGTTTTCTCTAAGTCTACTACATGTTATGAAAACTGCTTTGACTTAGTTCATTCAGATGTTTGGACCTCTCCATGTGTCTCTAGGGATAATAACAAGTATTTTGTGACATTTATAGATGAAAAATCAAAATATACTTGGGTAACCTTACTTCCCTCCAAGGACCGTGTGATTGATGCTTTTATAAACTTTCAAAGCTATGTGACCAATCAGTTTAATGCTAAGATTAAAGTGTTTAGAACAGACAATGGAGGTGAGTATACAAGCAATCGATTCAAAGAACACCTAGCAAAGCATGGCATTATACATCAAACAAGTTGTCCCTACACTCCTCAACAAAATGGTGTAGCCGAAAGAAAGAACCGACACTTGATGGAAGTTGCGAGATCAATGATGTTTCACACTAATGTTCCAAGGAGATATTGGGGAGATGCAGTACTGACAGCCTGCTATCTAATCAACCGAACTCCAACGAAGATATTGGATGATAAATCGCCTTTTGAGGTACTAAACCAATTTAAACCATCACTTAGTCACCTAAAGGTGTTTGGATGTGTCTGTTTTGTGTTAGTACCAGGTGAGCTAAGGAACAAACTGGAAGCAAAAAGCACCAAGTGTATGTTCCTTGGTTACTCCATCACTCAAAAAGGCTACAAGTGTTTTGATCCGGTCAACAACCGCACCTTTGTCTCTCGCGATGTCAAGTTTCTTGAAGACCAAGGCTACTTTGACAAGAAGGATTGGGCCGGCTTGAGAGATTTGGCGACGCCTATGGATCAGTCAACGGGTCTCAAGTTCCTCCTCGATCATCTTGGAGTCACCACCATTCAGCCGTCTCAACTGTCCCAGGATTCTACACCTGACTCACGTACCGGCTTGTCATTGCCCGAACGGTCCGACATACCGGTTGATGTTGTGGCTCCGGAGCCGGAGGGGGAGAACAGTAGGCTAGATGAACCTGAGGTGGAAGCTGCTGCGTCTGGGGAACCAATATCGACTGAGCCCGCTCCAGACCCACAATCGGTCTTCCAGCCGCGTCGGAGCACACGCGTCCGGTCACATCCGTCTACTTGGAAGGACAAACGCGTCTACTACAACAACCAAGCTATGGCACATCCCATACAAGCTGTCTGTTCTCTTACACACCTCCCAGCTGAACATCAAGTGTTCCTTGGGAAGCTAGACGCACAACCGATACCAAACACTTATGAGGAAGCGAAGGCAAGCAAAGAATGGCTTGGAGCGGTAGACGATGAAGTTGACGCCATGATACGTAATCACACGTGGGATGAAACTGACCTACCAGTAGGGAAAAAGGCAGTGAGCTCAAAGTGGGTCTTCACAATCAAACACCTCAGCAATGGAGACATCGAGAGATACAAGGCACGGTTAGTGGCCCGTGGCTTCACACAAACATACGGCCAGGACTACAAAGACACATTCGCACCAGTGGCAAAGCTTCATACGGTGAGAGTAGTCTTATCCTTAGCTACGAACCTATCTTGGGAGTTATGGCAGATGGATGTCAAAAACGCCTTCCTACAAGGAGAATTAAAGGAAGAAGTTTACATGACACCACCACCGGGTCTTGAAGACATGATTGCTCCGGGAAAGGTATTGAGACTAAGGAAAGCTATATATGGTTTAAAGCAATCACCACGAGCCTGGTATCACAAGTTGAGCACCACACTCATTGGATATGGCTTTAAGAGAACTCACTCGGACAACTCTCTCTTTACTCGTCAAAGTGATAAAGGTATAGTGGTTGTGCTCGTTTATGTAGATGATCTTATCATCTCTGGAGACGACCATGAAGGTATAAAAGATATCAAAACTCATTTAAACTCTGTGTTTGATATAAAAGACCTCGGTGAGCTTAAGTACTTTCTTGGGATTGAAGTGTGTCGTTCTCCGGAAGGCTTATTCCTTTCCCAACGAAAGTACACCCTTGATTTCCTTTGTGAAACAGGAAAGTTAGGAGCTAAACCGGTTGACACTCCACTCCCTGATGGCTACCAAGTTGAACGAAAGGGGGAGAGGAATGATCCTCCATACGATAAACCCCTCTCGCTATCGTCATCTTGTGGGTAAGCTTATCTATCTAACACTTACTCGACCTGACATTTGCTATGATGTGAATCAGGTTAGCCAGTACATGAAAGCTCCAACAACATACCACTGGAACATCTTGGAAAGAATACTTCACTACCTCAAGAAGAGTCCAGGCCAAGGCATATGGATGGGCAAGAATGACAACACCGACCTTGTGGGATATTGTGACGCAGATTGGGCTGGTGATAGGACTGATAGACGGTCTACAACGGGCTACTGCACCTTCATAGGAGGCAACCTAGTTACGTGGAAGACCAAGAAGCAAAAGGTAGTGTCGATGTCCAGCGCCGAGTCCGAATATAGAGCGATGCGGAAGCTAACTACCGAGCTCACTTGGCTGAAGGCGTTATTAGAAGAACTAGGCATCAATCCATCAACACCAATACCTATGCACTGTGACAATGAAGCAGCCATTCACATAGCCACAAACTCGGTGTTCCATGAAAGAACGAAGCACATTGAGTTGGACTGCCACAAGGTTCGCGAGAAGATTGAAGAAGGAGTTACACTCCCATATCACACACCAAGTGTAGACCAACTCGCTGATATCTTCACCAAGGCCGCCTGTCGTAAAGTTTGTGATCACATTCACAACAAGCTTGGACTGGTGGACTTGACACACCCTTGATCGAGTCCTCTACCCATGACCACCACACTCTTTTTTTCTCAAGGGAGTTTTGTCCCATGTGGTTTTCTACTTTGAGGTTTTTAACGAGGTGGTGGCTTATGGGGTTCCAAGCTTAACCGTTCACTTGGTTAAGCTTGAGGGGGAGTATTGATCTAGGCCATGAGATCAAGGCTGTCCGTACGGCTGTCCGTACAAGCGTCCGTACGGTCTACTGTCTTGGCCCTTAAGTTATGGTTCGGTCCAAGTAATAAGAGGAAGAGGCCTTGATAACATTGGAGCCCAAAGGGGAGAAAGATCTAGAAGAGAGGCTACCAAAATATCTTATGGGAGAAGTCACATGCTTACCTTGGGAGCGAGTCAACGAGCCAACCAAGGGAAGGAGATGTCGCTTTCCCTCATTAATACTTGTACTATCAGCTCTCTCTCCTTCCCTTTGTATGCCTAACGGCTATATGCTCTATGTCTACCTATATATGACCATGTAAAGAACAAAAGAAATAACTAATAAAGTCTTTTATCCTATACTCTCACTTCTTATTCAATTCTCTTCATTCTACATTATACTCCAAATTCATCCCGAACTCTTACAATTAGTCAAATACATTGGAATGTCACACATTTTGACCCTACAAACACAAAAAGCTGTTTATACCTTCAAATTAATGTTTTCTCGGTTTTAGCCTGTTTTCTCGTTTTAAACCTGTCTTGGGACAAATTAGTTATAAGTCTTGNTAGTATTGATCTAGGCCATGAGATCAAGGTTGTCCGTACGGCTGTCCGTACAAGCGTCCGTACGGTCTACTGTCTTGGCCCTTAAGTTATGGTTCGGTCCAAGTAATAAGAGGAAGAGGCCTTGATACATTGGAGCCCAAAGGGGAGAAAGATATAGAAGAGAGGTACCAAAATATCTTATGGGAGAAGTCACATGCTTACCTTGGGAGCGAGTCAACGAGCCAACCAAGGGAAGGAGATGTCGCTTTCCCTCATTAATACTTGTACTATCAGCTCTCTCTCCTTCCCTTTGTATGCCTAACGGCTATATGCTCTATGTCTACCTATATATGACCATGTAAAGAACAAAAGAAATAACTAATAAAGTCTTTTATCCTATACTCTCACTTCTTATTCAATTCTCTTCATTCTACATTATACTCCAAATTCATCCCGAACTCTTACAATTAGTCAAATACATTGGAATGTCACACATTTTGACCCTACAAACACAAAAAGCTGTTTATACCTTCAAATTAATGTTTTCTCGGTTTTAGCCTGTTTTCTCGTTTTAAACCTGTCTTGGGACAAATTAGTTATAAGTCTTGTCTAAACACTCCAAATTCATCCCAAACACTTACAATTAGTCAAATGCATTGGATTGATACATATTTTGACCCTAGAAACAGTAACAAAGCTGTTTACTGCTTTGAATCAATGTTTTCTCGGTTTTAGCCTGTTTTGGGATAAAACAGGTTTAAGTATTTTCTTAACACTCCAAATTCATCCCAAACACTTACAATTAGTCAAATGCATTGGATTGTCACACATTATGATCCTCAAAACAGTAACAAAGTTGTTTACTGCTTCGAATTAATTTTTTCTCGGTTTTAGACTGTTTTTGGACAAAATGGGTATAAGTCTTGTCCAAACATCCAAAACTCAACCCAAACTTTTATAAATAGTCAAATGCATTAGATAGTTACATATTTTGACCCGAGAAACAGTAACAAAGCTGTTTACTGCTTCGAATCAATGTTTTTTTGGTTTTAGCCTATTTCGGGACAAAATGGGTATAAGTCTTGTCTAAATACTCCAAATTCAACCCGAACTCCTATAATAAGTCAAATGCATTGGATTGTCACACATTCTTACCCTAGAAACAGTAACAAAGCTGTTTACTGCTTTGAATCAATGTCTTATTGGTATTAGCCTGTTTCGGGACAAAATGGGTATAAATGTTGTCTTAACCCTCCAAATCATCCCGAACTCTTACCATTAGTCAAATGGATTGGATTGTCACACATTTTGACACTAAAAACACAGACAAATCTGTTTAATGCTTTGAAATCATTTTTCTCGGTTTTAGCCTGTTTTCTCGTTTTATGCTTGTTTTGGGAAAAAATGGGTATAAGTCTTGTCTAAACACTCCAAATTCAACCCAAACTCTTATAATTAGTCAAATGCATTGGATTGTTGCATAATTTTGCCATAGAAACAGTAACAAAGCTGTTTACTGCTTTGAATCACTGTTATCTCGGTTTTAGCCTATTTTCTCGGTTTAAGCCTGTTTTGGGATAAAAAGGGTTTACGTGATGTCTAAACACTCCAAATTAATCCCAAACTCTTACAATTAGTCAAAGGCATTGGATTGTCACACTTTCTGACCGTAGAAACAGTAACAAAGCTATTTACAGCTTCGAATCAATGTTTTCACGGTTTTAGCCTGTTTCGGGACAAAATGAGTATAAGTCTTGTCTAAACACTCCAAATTCAACCCAAAGTCTTATAATTAGTCAAATGAATTGGATTCTTACATATTTTGACCCTATAAACAGTAAAAAAGCTGTTTACAGCTTTGAATCAATATTTTCTCTGTTTTAACCTCTTTCGGGACAAAATGGGTATAGGTGTTGTCTAAATACTTGAAATTCATCCCGAACTCTTATAATTAGTCAAATGTATTGAAATGTCACACATTTTGACCCTAGAAACACAAACAAAGCTGTTTACAGCTTCAAATCAATGTTTTCTCGGTTTTAGCCTGTTTTCTCTTATTAAGCCTGTTTTGGGACAAAATGGTTATAAGTCTTGTCTAAACACTCCAAATTCAACCCAAACTCTTATAATTAGTCAACTGCATTGGATTTGTTACAGATATTGACCCTAGAAACAGTAACAAAGTTGTTTACTGCTTTGAATCAATGTTTTCTCGGTTTTAGCCTGTTTTCTCGGTTTTAGCCTGTTTTGGGATAAAACAGGTTTAAGTATTGTCTAAAGACCCCAAATCATCCGGAACTCTTACCATTAGTCAAATGCATTGGGTTGTCACACATTTTGACACTAGAAACACAAACAAATCTGTTTATTGCTTCGAATTCATTTTTCTCGGTTTTAGCCTGTTTTCTCGTTTTAAGCCTATTTTGGGAAACAGTGGGTATAAATCTTGTCTAAACACTCCAAATTCAACCCAAACACTTATAAATAGTCAAATGTATTAGATAGTTACATATTTTTAACCTAGAAACAGTAAAAAAGCTGTTACTACTTCCAATATATGTTTTCTCGGTTTTAGCTTGTTTTGGGACAAAACGGGTTTAAGTGTTGTCTAAACACTCCAAATTCATCCCGAATTCTTACAATTAGTTAAACTCATTGGATTGTCATACACTCTGACCACAGAAAAAGTAACAAAGCTGTTTACTGCTTTGAATCAATGTTTTCCTCGTTTTAGCATGTTTCGTGACAAATTGGGTATAAATATTGTCTAAACACTCCAAATCATCCTGAACTCTTACCACTAGTCAAATGTATTGGATTGTCACACATTTTGACACTAGAAACACAAAAAAATCTGTTTACTGCTTCGAATTTATGTTTTCTCGGTTTTAGTCTGTATTCTTGTTTTAAGCCTGTTTTGGGAAAAATGGGTATAAGTCTTGTCTAAACACTCCAAATTCAACCCAAACTCTTATAATTAGTCAAATGCATTGGATTGTTACATATTTTGACCCTAGAAACAGTAACAAAGCTGTTTACTGCTATGAATCAATGTTATCTCGGTTTTAGTCTATTTTCTCGGTTTTAGCATGTTTTGGGATAAAACAGATTTAAGTGATGTCTAAACACTCCAAATTCATCCCAAATTCTTACTATTTGTCAAAGGCATTGGATTATCACACATTCTGACCGTAGAAACAGTAACAAAGCTGTTTACTGCTTTGAATCAATGTTTTCTCGGTTTTAGACTGTTTTCTCAGTTTCAGCTTGTTTTTGGGTAAAACAGGTTTAAGTGTTGTCTAAACTCTTACAAAACTCTTACAATTAGTCAAATGCATTGTTTTGCAACACATTATGACCCTAGAAACTGTAACGAAGCTGTTTACGACTGCGAATCAATGTTTTTTCGGTTTTAGCCTGTTTCGGGACAATATGGGTATAAGTCTTGTCTAAACACTTCAAATTCATCCTGAACTCTTACAATTAGTCAAATGCATTGGAATATCACACATTTTGACCCTAAAGACACAAACAAAACTGTTTACTGCTTCGAATTTATGTTTTCTCGGTTTTAGTCGGTATTCTCGTTTTAAGCCTGTTTTGGGAAAAATGGTTATAAGTCTTGTGTAAACACTCCAAATCCAACCCAAACTCTTATAATTAGTCAAATGCATTGGATTGTTACATATTTTGACCCTAGAAACAGTAACAAATCTGTTTACTGCCTTGAATCAATGCATTGGATTGTTACATATTTTGACCCTAGAAACAGTAACAAAGCTGTTTACTGCTTTGAATCAATGTTATCTCGGTTTTAGCCTGTTTTCTCGTTTAAGCCTCTTATGAAATAAAACATGTTTAAGTGTTGTCTAAACACTCGAAATTCATCCCAAACTCTTATAATTAGTCAAATGTATTGGATTGTTATATATTTTGACCCTAGAAACTGTAACAAAGTTGTTTACTGCTACGAATCAATGTTTTCTTGGTTTTAGCCAGTTTCGGGACAAAATGGGTATAAGTGTTGTCTAAATACTCCAAATTCATCCTGAACTCTTACAATTAGTCAAATGCATTAGATAGTAACATATTTTGACCCTAGAAACAGTAACAAAGCTGTTTACTGATTCGAATAAATGTTTTCACGGTTTTAGCCTATTTGAGGACAAAATGGGTATAAGTCTTGTCTAAACACTCCAAATTCAACCCGAACTACAATAATTAGGCAAATACATTGGATTTTCACACCTTCTGACCCTGGAAACAGTAACAAAGCTGCTTACTACTTTGAATCAATGTTTTTTTGGTTTTAGCCTGTTTCGGGACAAAATGGGTATAAATGTTGTAAGAACACTCCAAATCATTATGAACCCTTACCATTAGTCAAATGCATTGGATTGTCATAAATTTTGGCACTAGCTGTTTATTGCTTCGAATCAATGTTTCTCTCTGTTTTAGCCTGTTTTCTCAGTTTAAGCCTGTTAGACCATAGAAACAGTAACAAAGCTGTTTACTTCTTCTAATCAATGTTTTCTCTTGGTTTTAGCCTGTTTTCTCGGTTAAAGCCTCTTCTGGGATAAAACGGGTTTAAGTGTTGTCTAAACACTCCAAATTCATCCCGAACTCTTACAATTAGTCAAATGCATTGGAATGTCACACATTCTGATCATAGAAACAGTAACAATGCCGTTTACTACTTAGAATCAATGTTTTCTCGGTTTTAGCCTGTTTTCTCGGTTTAAGCTTGTTTTGGGATAAAACGGGTTTAAGTGTTGTCTAAACACTCCAAATTCATCCCGAACTCTTACAATTAGTCAAATTCATTGGAAAGTCACACATTCTGACCCTAGAAACAGTAACAACGCTGTTTACTGCTTCGAATAAATGTTTTCTCGGCTTTAGCCAGTTTCGGGACAAAATGGGTATTAGTGGTGTCTTAACACTCCAAATTCAACCTGAACTCCTATAATTAGTCAAATGCATTTGATTGTTACATATAATGACCCTAGAAAGAGTAATATAGCTCTTTACTGCTTCGAATCAATGATTTCTCTCGATTTTAGCCTGTTTTCTTGGTATAAGCTTGTTTTGGGATAAAACGGGTTTAAGTGTTGTTTAAACATTACAATTAGTCAAATGCATTGGATTGTCACACATTCTGACCCTAGAAACAATAACAAAGCTGTTTACTGCTTCGAATCAATGTCTTCTCGGTTTTAGCCTGTTTTAGGACAAAATGGGTAAAAGTGGTGTCTAAACACTCCAAATTCAAGCTGAACTCTTATAATTAGTCAAATACATTGGATTGGTACATATTTTGACCCTAGAAAGAGTAACATAGCTGTTTACTGCTATGAATCAAGTGTTGTCTAAACACTCCAAATTCATCCTGAACTCTTACAATTAGTCAAATGCATTGGATTTTCACACGTTCTGACCCTAGAAACAGTAACAATGCTGTTTACTGCTTCGAATCAATGTTTTCTCGGTTTTAGCATATTTCGGGACAAAATGGGTAAAATTGGTGTCTTAACACTCCAAATTCAACCTGAACTCTTACAATTAGTCAAATGCATTTGATTGTTACATATATTGACCCTAGAAAGAGGAATATAGCTGTTTACTGCTTCGAATCAATGATTTCTCTCGGTTTTAGCCTGTTTTCTTGGTATAAGCTTGTTTTGGGATAAAACGGGTTTAAGTATTGTCTAAACATTACAATTAGTCAAATGCAATGGATTGTCACACATTCTGACCCTAGAAATAGTAACAAAGCTGTTTACTGCTTCGAATCAATGTCTTCTCGGTTTTAGCCTGTTTCAGGAGAAAATGGGTAAAAGTGATGTCTAAACACTCCAAATTCAACCCGAACTCTTATAATTAGTCAAATGCATTGGATTGTTACATATTTTGACCCTAGAAAGAGTAACATAGTTGTTTACTGCTTTGAATCAATGTTTTCTCTCGGTTTTAGCTTGTTTTCTTGGTTTAAGCCTGTTTGGGATAAACTGGTTTAAGTTTTGTCAACTAAACGCTCCAAATTCATCCCGACCTGTTACAATTAGTCAAATGAATTGGATTGTCACACATTCTGACCATAGAAACAGTAACAAAGCTGTTTACTACTTCGAATCAATGTTTTCTTGGTTTTAGCCTGTTTCGGAACAAAATGGGTATAAGTGGTGTCTAAACACTCCAAATTCAATCCGAACTCTTATAATTAGTAATACGAACTCCCTAGGACGAAACTCTGATGGAGGCTGATGATAGGTAAGTGGCGACGTGTATTGATGGTGATGATGCACAAGTGGATTGCGAGTGACGGCAGGTGGTGTTCGAGAGAAAAAAAGCAATGATTCGATGGTGAGAAGTGTTAGATGGTTATATGGATTCAAAAATAAAGTGAAGAGTTTCTTAATCACAAAGTGTTTAGAAAATCGGAATCATGAACGCATTCACGAGTTCGGATTGAGAGAAGAAAGATTCAACAATACTTGTTACAGAAAACTTCTTCGCTCCCAAACAAGGAGGCGTCACTTTTGGGTTTTATAATCAACCCTAGGGTTCGACACTCTAAACAACAGGAAGTTCAGAATAAAACAACAAGGCGTGTAAAGGAAATAAGAAAAACAACGAACCATCTAGGTGATCTGTAGTAGTACAAAAGTCACTTGTATTAGTACATTATTCCCCATTGGTAATGACTTCTAGATAACTCGACGTAGTGATCCATTTGCCTCATTAAAAACCATACCGAGAAAACCCATTGGGACAAAACTCAGCTATGGGAAAAAGAGTACAAACTTCACACCTAAGTTATCTAGTTATCATTACCGGGTGAAGTCTTCAGGGTGGATATGTTGAAGACTTGGATCCTCGGTAGATTGAATGACCCGTCAGCTATGAGTGCATGAGCTTCCTT
>NC_025690.1:7640319-7640833 GCF_000633955.1 Camelina sativa | reverse complement strand
GAGAGAATAGAGTAGCAGAATGCTTAGCGTGATTATATGCGAACTCTACGTGTGGTAAACATTCTTCCCATGACTTGAGATTGCTTTTCACTAAGGTCCTGAGGAGTGTAGATAGCGTCCTGTTCACCACTTCGGTTTGCCCATCTGTTTGCGGATGACATGTGGTTGAGAATGATAGTTTGGTTCCGAGTTTAGCCCATAACGTTCTCCAGAAGTGTCCTAGAAACTTAGTATCTCGGTCTGAAACGATTACTTGAGGTATTCCATGCAGACGTACTACTTTCATGAAAAACAAGTTAGCTACAATAACAGCATCATCCATCTTGTGACTGGCAATGAAGTGAGCCATTTTGCTAAACCTGTCAACCACAACGAAAACCGAATCTCTACCATTTCTGGTTCGAGGTAAGCCAAGAACAAACTCCATAGAAATATGAGTCCAAGGTTGAGAAGGGATAGGGAGAGGAGTGTACAAGCCGTTGGGCTGTACTTTACCCTTGGCCATTTTGCAGAT
>NC_025690.1:7634254-7638806 GCF_000633955.1 Camelina sativa | reverse complement strand
TCCTTGTCATATGTAGGATAGTTTAGCGTCGATCCTCCTAGCTTCTCACTGAAGTAAGCTATTGGCTTCCTATCCTGCATCAAAACAGCACCTATACCCACTCTGGAGGCATCACATTCGATCTCAAAAGTTTTCATAAAATCAGGAAGTAAGAGAATAGGGGCAGTGATAAGCTTCTCTTTTAAGGCTGAAAACGCCTTTTCTTGTGCTTCCTCCCATCTGAATCCTACATCCTTCTTGATAACTTCTGTTAGTGGCGCTGCAATAGTACTGAAGTCTTGGACAAATCGTCTGTAGAATCCTGCTAGTCCATGAAAGCTCCTGACTTCTGCCACGTTATTGGGTGTTGGCCACTCCTTAATAGCCTTGACCTTCTCATCGTCCACTCTAACTCCTTCTGCACTGACAACAAAGCCTAGAAAAACAACCTCAGTAGTACAGAATGAACATTTAGAAAAATTAGCAAAGAGGGATTGAGAACGAAGAACATTTAGAACTTGGCGGATGTGTTCTAAGTGTTCTTCTAGACCTTTTATGTAGATGAGGATGTCGTCGAAGTACACAACCACGAAGACGCCAATGAAAGGTCTGAGAGCATGATTCATTAAATGCATGAAGGTGCTAGGAGCATTGGTGAGACCAAACGGCATGACTAGCCATTCGTAGAGCCCTTGCTTGGTCTTGAAAGCTGTTTTCCATTCATCTCCTTCCTTCATTCTGATCTGATGATACCCACTCTTCAAATCAATCTTTGAGAAGACTGTTGACCCACATAGCTTGTCCAGCATGTCATCTAATCTTGGGATCGGATGTCTGTACTTCACTGTGATATTGTTAATAGCTCTGCAGTCAACACACATCCTCCATGAACCATCTTTCTTTGGTACGAGCAAGACTGGTACTGTGCATGGACTGAGGCTCTCTCTGATGTGTCCCTTGTTCATCAACTCTTTTACTAGTTTTTGCAGCTCTTTAGTCTCTACAGGATTGGTTCTGTAAGCTGGTATGTTCGGTAGAGCTGAACCTGGTACCAAATCGATCTGATGCTCTATCCCACGTATTGGAGGCAAGCCTGGAGGTATCTCTTCTGGAAATACATCCTTGTACTCCTCTATAATCTCTATCATCTTGCGTGGAAGCTCTTCTGTTGGCTTGGTACTAGCGAGTCTCTCTTTGTAGACAAACATGAATGTGGTCATCTCTGGGTCAAATAGCTTATTGAACTCGCTGTGATTGATGTACAGGCTTTGAGACACTGTCTCTGTATCCTTGCGGTTCATGTGAAGCTGATCCTTGTAGATCTCGCTGGGTGTAAGTGGTAGAAGAGTGACCTTGCGTCCTTTGAACTCAAATGACTGCCTGTTGGTGTAGCCATCATGAAACACTCTTCTGTCAAACTGCCATGGTCTTCCCAAAAGAATATGACTGGACTTCATCGGAATCACATCACAAAGCAGCTCATCTTCATACTTCCCAATTGTGAGTTTCACTACCACTTGCTGCGAAACTGTTAAAGCTCCTTTGTTATTCAACCATTGTAGCTGATAAGGTCTTGGATGTGAAGTGGTCTTGAGATTAAGCTTCTGTACCATCTCTTCACTAGCAGCATTAGTACAGCTACCACCATCAACGATCAAGGTGCAGACCTTGTCTTGAACCATACACCGGGTGTGGAAGAGATTCTCACGCTGCCCTCGATCATCTGGATGAGTCTGAACACTTAAAGCTCTGCGTGCTACTAACATCTCTCCCATGACTGCTGGTTCACCTTCTTCACCTAAATGAGACTCTGGTTCACTCTCTGAACTGTCTACAGGCACAATCTCTCCTCCTTCTTGAAGAAGAAACATCTTCTTGTTAGGACAGTCTCTGGAATAATGCCCCATCCCTTGGCATTTGAAACACCTGATATGACTTGTAGAGGTGCTACTCTTGGGCTTGAAATCGATCTTAACTTCCTCTTTGACTGTGGCTGTCGCGGGTTTGCTGTCCTTGGTGAAGGCGGGTTTGCTGAACTCTCTTGGCTTGGGAATGTTAGGCGTAAACGTTGACCTCACTCCCTTTCTCTTGATCTGTGATTCAATTAGCTCTGCCTTATGTACCATTTCTTGCACATCTTCATAGTTCTGCAGCTCTATCTTGTCTTGAATCTCTCTGTTCAAACCTCCAAGAAACCTAGACATAACCATGTCTTCACTTTCTCTCAGATCAGCCCTGATCATAAGCGTTTCCAGCTCCTGATAGTAGTCTCTTACAGACTTAGTGCCTTGAGTGAGACGCCTCAGCTTGTTAAGAATCTCTCTCTGGTAGTGTGTAGGCACAAACTTCTTTCTCATCTGCGTGACTAACTGTTCCCATGTAGTGATAGCAGGCTCTCTCTGTCGATGTCTAGTGAGTCCCAACTGCTCCCACCACAACAAAGCATAGCCATTGAATTCAGATATGGCTATCTTCACCTTGTTCAACTCATAGGTACCTTGAACTTGAAAGTTCGACTCCATCTTCCTTTCCCAGTCTAGATAAGTCTCTGGATCATTGGTACCATGGAACGAAGGATACTGAATCTTGAGATGATTCAGTTGCTGCCTCAAAGGATCATAATCCCTGCCGTGATCTCTGTTTCTGTTTCTCCTCATTGTCTCTTGGCTATGATCTGAGGCTTCTTCTTCTTCTGAATACTCTCTATCTGTATCAAAGTATATTCGATGCCCAGCTACTTGTTCAGCTCGTCGTGGGCGTGTAGGATCTCTACCAGTTCTTCGATGCTCTCTTTCTGTGCTTTGAGTGTTTCTTCTCTGATTGAAACAAGTCTCTCTTCCCCCAGTAGGTGACTTAGCTGTTCTGATCCGTGTATGTTTGGAAGAAGCTCCCACGTGTGCCTTTCCTTTAGCTAAGCGGAGAGCCTTATTAGGGCTAGGCGGTTCTGAAGAACTCTGATCTGAAACGCTAGTTGCTTGAGCTATATCTTTGATCTGCTTCTCAAACTTGTTACTGAGCTGCTCCATCTATTGCTGCAACTGAGTAGACATTGTCTTGTTTGATTCTGTTATTTGCTTAGCCATGGCTTGGTTCAAAGCTTCCATAGCTTCTGGAGATAGCTCCATTGTACCTGCAAAATAAAGAAGAAAGCTCGAAGTAAAACGTTCCTTGAGTGAAAGAACAAAATAGACTATAAGACTCGTAATCTAGACACAAACGAACAACAACAAAAAAAAAAAAAAACAAATCCTAAAACTAAACAAGACTCACAACGAAAGCTAAAACAACAGAGACTAACACAACAAAGAATTAAACAAATGAACAAAATCAAAACAACACAAAACGAGATTAGGGTTTAGAATCGCTCAGCCTTTGGCACATAGTTGGCTTTGATACCACATAATACGAACTCCCTAGGACGAAACTCTGATGGAGGCTGATGATAGGTAAGTGGCGACATGAATTGATGGTGATGATGCACAAGTGGATTGCGAGTGACGGCTGGTGGTGTTCGAGAGAGAAAAAAGCAATGATTCGATGGTGAGAAGTGTTAGATGGTTATATGGATTCGAAAATAAAGTGAAGAGTTTCTTAATCACAAAGTGTTTAGAAACTCGGAATCATGAACACATTCACGAGTTCGGATTAAGAGAAGAAAGATTCAACAATACTTGTTACATAAAACTTCTTTGCTCCCAAACAAGGAGGCGTCGCTTTTGGGTTTTATAATCAACCCTAGGGTTCCACACTCCAACCAACAGGAAGTTCAGAATAAAACAACAAGGCGTGTAAAGGAAATAAGAAAAACAACGAAGTGTCTAGGTGATCTGTAGTAGTACAAAAAGTCACTTGTATTAGTACATTATTCCCCATTGGTAATGACTTCTAGATAACTCGACGTAGTGATCCATTTGCCTCATTAAAAACCATACCGAGAAAACCCATTGGGACAAAACTCAGCTATGGGAAAAAGAGTACAAACTTCACACCTAAGTTATCTAGTTATCATTACCGGGTGAAGTCTTCAGGGTGGATATGTTGAAGACTTGGATCCTCGGTAGATTGAATGACCCGTCAGCTATGAGTGCATGAGCTTCCCTTGCCATCTCCTTAGCTCTTGAACGAGTGATCCTTCCCACGATCTCCGGTTTCTCTGCAGCTTCTGTCTCCTTGCTGGCCATGATCATATCAATTAGTCAAATGCAATGGATTATTACATATTTTACCCTAGAAAGATCAATATAGTTGTTTACTGCTTCGAATCAATGTTTTCTCTCGGGTTTAGCCTGTTTTCTCGGTTTAAGCTTGTTTTGGGATAAAAAGGGTTTAAGTCATGTCTAAACACTCCAAATTCATCCCAAACTCTTACAATTAGTAAAATGCATTGGATTGTCACATGTTCTGACCCTAGGAACAGTAACAAAGCTGTTTACTGCTACGAATCAATGTTTCCTCGGGTTTAGCCTATTTCGAGACAAAATGGGTAAAAGTGGTGTCTAAACACTCCAAATTCAACCCGAACTCTAATAATTAGTCAAATGCATTGGATTGTTACATATAGCTGTTTACTGTT
>NC_025690.1:7629622-7634231 GCF_000633955.1 Camelina sativa | reverse complement strand
TAAAACGGGTTTAAGTGTTGTCTAAACACTCCAAATTCATCCCGAACTCTTACAACTAGTCAAATGCATTGGATTGTCATACATTCTGACCCTAGAAACAGTAACAAAGCTGTTTACTGCTTCGAATCAATGTTTCCTCGGTTTTCGCCTGTTTATGGACAAAATGAGTAAAAGTGGTGTCTAAACATTCCAAATTCAACCCGAACTCTTATAATTAGTCAAATGCATTGAATTGTTACATATTTTTACCCTAGAAAGAGTAACATAGATGTTTACTACTTTGAATCAATGTTTTCTCTCGGTTTTAGCCTGTTTTCTCGGTTTAAGCTTGTTTTGGGATAAAACGGGTTTAAGTGTTGTCTAAACACTACAAATTCATCCCGAGCTCTTACAATTAGTCAAATGCATTGGTAACATAGCTGTTTACTGCTTCGAATCAATGTTTCTCTTGGTTTTAGCTTGTTTTCTCGGCTTAAGCCTGTTTGGGATAAAACAAGCTTAATTTTTGTCTAAACACTACAAATTCATCCCGAGCTCTTACAATTAGTCAAATGCATTGGTAACATAGCTGTTTACTGCTTCGAATCAATGTTTCTCTTGGTTTTAGCTTGTTTTCTCGGCTTAAGCCTGTTTGGGATAAAACAAGCTTAATTTTTGTCTAAACACTACAAATTCATCCCGAGCTCTTACAATTAGTCAAATGCATTGGTAACATAGCTGTTTACTGCTTCGAATCAATGTTTCTCTTGGTTTTAGCTTGTTTTCTCGGCTTAAGCCTGTTTGGGATAAAACAAGCTTAATTTTTGTCTAAACACTACAAATTCATCCCGAGCTCTTACAATTAGTCAAATGCATTGGTAACATAGCTGTTTACTGCTTCGAATCAATGTTTCTCTTGGTTTTAGCTTGTTTTCTCGGCTTAAGCCTGTTTGGGATAAAACAAGCTTAATTTTTGTCTAAACACTACAAATTCATCCCGAGCTCTTACAATTAGTCAAATGCATTGGTAACATAGCTGTTTACTGCTTCGAATCAATGTTTCTCTTGGTTTTAGCTTGTTTTCTCGGCTTAAGCCTGTTTGGGATAAAACAAGCTTAATTTTTGTCTAAACACTACAAATTCATCCCGAGCTCTTACAATTAGTCAAATGCATTGGTAACATAGCTGTTTACTGCTTCGAATCAATGTTTCTCTTGGTTTTAGCTTGTTTTCTCGGCTTAAGCCTGTTTGGGATAAAACAAGCTTAATTTTTGTCTAAACACTACAAATTCATCCCGAGCTCTTACAATTAGTCAAATGCATTGGTAACATAGCTGTTTACTGCTTCGAATCAATGTTTCTCTTGGTTTTAGCTTGTTTTCTCGGCTTAAGCCTGTTTGGGATAAAACAAGCTTAATTTTTGTCTAAACACTACAAATTCATCCCGAGCTCTTACAATTAGTCAAATGCATTGGTAACATAGCTGTTTACTGCTTCGAATCAATGTTTCTCTTGGTTTTAGCTTGTTTTCTCGGCTTAAGCCTGTTTGGGATAAAACAAGCTTAATTTTTGTCTAAACACTACAAATTCATCCCGAGCTCTTACAATTAGTCAAATGCATTGGTAACATAGCTGTTTACTGCTTCGAATCAATGTTTCTCTTGGTTTTAGCTTGTTTTCTCGGCTTAAGCCTGTTTGGGATAAAACAAGCTTAATTTTTGTCTAAACACTACAAATTCATCCCGAGCTCTTACAATTAGTCAAATGCATTGGTAACATAGCTGTTTACTGCTTCGAATCAATGTTTCTCTTGGTTTTAGCTTGTTTTCTCGGCTTAAGCCTGTTTGGGATAAAACAAGCTTAATTTTTGTCTAAACACTACAAATTCATCCCGAGCTCTTACAATTAGTCAAATGCATTGGTAACATAGCTGTTTACTGCTTCGAATCAATGTTTCTCTTGGTTTTAGCTTGTTTTCTCGGCTTAAGCCTGTTTGGGATAAAACAAGCTTAATTTTTGTCTAAACACTACAAATTCATCCCGAGCTCTTACAATTAGTCAAATGCATTGGTAACATAGCTGTTTACTGCTTCGAATCAATGTTTCTCTTGGTTTTAGCTTGTTTTCTCGGCTTAAGCCTGTTTGGGATAAAACAAGCTTAATTTTTGTCTAAACACTACAAATTCATCCCGAGCTCTTACAATTAGTCAAATGCATTGGTAACATAGCTGTTTACTGCTTCGAATCAATGTTTCTCTTGGTTTTAGCTTGTTTTCTCGGCTTAAGCCTGTTTGGGATAAAACAAGCTTAATTTTTGTCTAAACACTACAAATTCATCCCGAGCTCTTACAATTAGTCAAATGCATTGGATTGTCACACATTCTGACCATAGAAACAGTAGAAAAGCTGTTTACTACTTCAAATCAATGTTTTCTCGGTTTTAGTCTGTTTCGGGACAAAATGGGTATAAGTGGTGTCTAAACACTCCAAATTCAACCCGAACTCTTATAATTAGTCAAATGCATTGGATTGTTACATATTTTGACCCTAGAAAGAGAGACATAGCTGTTTACTGCTTCGAATTAATATTTTCTCTCGGTTTTAGCCTGTTTTCTCGGTTTAAGCGTGTTTTGGGATAAAACGGGTTTAAGTCTAAACACTCCAAATTCATCCCGAACTCTTACAATTAGTCAAATTCATTGGATTGTTAAACATTTTGACCCTAGAAACAGTAACAAAGCTGTTCACTGCATTGAATCAATGTTTTCTTGGTTTTAGCCTGTTTCGGGACAAAATTGGTAAAAGTGGTGTCTAAACACTCCAAATTCATCCCGAACTCTTACAATTAGTCAAATTCATTGGATTGTTACATATTTTTACCCTAGAAAGAGTAATATAGCTGTTTACTGCTTCAAATCAATGTTTTCTCTCGGGTTTAGATTGTTTTCTCGGTTTAAGCTTGTTTTGGGATAAATCGGGTTTAAGTGTTGTCTAAACACTCCAAATTCATCCCGAACTCTTACAATTAGTAAAATGCATTGGATTGTCACATGGTCTGACCCTAGAAACAGTAACAATCTTGTTTAGTGCTTCGAATCAATGTTTTCTTGGTTTTAGCCTGTTTCGGGATAAAATGGGTAAAAGTGGTGTCTAAACACTCCAAATTCATCCCGAACTCTTACAATTAGTAAAATGCATTGGATTGTCACATGGTCTGACCCTAGAAACAGTAACAATCTTGTTTAGTGCTTCGAATCAATGTTTTCTCTCAGTTTTAGCCTGTTTTCTTGGTTTAATCCTGTTTTGGGATAAAACGGGTTTAAGTGTTGTCTAAACACTCCAAATTTATCCCGAACTCTTAAAATTAGTCAAATGCATTGGATTGTCAACATTCTGACCATAGAAACAGTAACAAAGCTGTTTACTGCTTCAAATCAATGTTTCCTCGGTTTTAGCCTGTTTTTGGACAAAATGGGTAAAAGTGATGTCTAAACATTCCAAATTCAACTCGAACTCTTATAATTAGTCAAATGCATTGAATTATAACATATTTTTACCCTAGAAAGAGTAACATAGCTATTTACTGCTTTGAATCAATGTTTTCTCTCGGTTTTAGCCTGTTTTCTTGGTTTAAGCCTGTTTGGGATAAAACTGGTTTAAGTGTTGTCTAAACACTCCAAATTCAACCCGAGCTCTTACAAGTAGTCAAATGCATTGGATTGTCACACATTCTGACCATAGAAACAGTAGAAAAGCTGTTTACTACTTCGAATCAATGTTTTCTCGGTTTTAGTCTGTTTCGGGACAAAATGGGTAAAAGTGGTGTCTAAACACTCCAAATTCAACCCGAACTCTTATAATTAGTCAAATGCCTAGGATTGTTATATATTTTTACCCTAGAAAGAGTAATATAGCTGTTTACTGCTTTGAATCAAAGTTTTCTCTCGGTTTTAGCCTGCTTTCTTGGTTTAAGCCTGTTTGGGATAAAACTGGTTTAATTGTTGTCTAAACACTCCAAATTCATCCTGAGCTCTTACAATTAGTCAAATGAATTGAATTGTCACACATTCCGACCATAGAAACAGTAACAAAGCTGTTTACTACTTCGAATCAATGTTTTCTTGGTTTTAGCCTGTTTCGAGACAAAATGGGTAAAAGTGGTGTCTAAACACTCCAAATTCAACCCGAACTCTAATAATTAGTCAAATGCATTGGATTGTTACATATAGCTGTTTACTGCTTCGAATCAATGTTTTCTCTCGGGTTTAGCTTGTTTTCTCGGTTTAAGCCTGTTTGAGATAAAACACGTTTTAGTTTTGTTTAAATAGTAAACAGCTTTTTTACTGTTTCTATGGTCATAATGTGTGACAATCCAATGCATTTGACTAATTTTAAGAGCTCGGGTTGAATTTGTAGTGTTTAGACAAAACTTAAACCCGTTTTATCCCAAACAGGCTTAAACCGAGAAAACAAGCTAAAACTGAGAGAAACATTGATTCGAAGCAGTAAACAGCTATGTTTTTCTTTATGGGGTCAAAATATGTAAAAATCCAATGCATTTGACTAATTATAAGAGTTCGGGTTGAATTTGGAGTGTTTAGACACTACTTTTACCCATTTTGTCCTGAAA
>NC_025690.1:7627670-7628176 GCF_000633955.1 Camelina sativa | reverse complement strand
AACATTGATTCAAAGCAGTAAACAGCTATGTTACTCTTTCTAGGGTAAAAATATGTAACAATCCTATGCATTTGACTAATTATAAGATTTCGGGTTGAATTTGGAGTGTTTAAACACCACTTTTAGCCATTTTGTCCCGAAACAGGCTAAAACAAAGAGAGAAAAAATGATTTGAAGCAGTAAACAGCGTTTTTACTGTATATAGGGTGAGCATTTGTGACAATCCAATGCATTTGACTAATTGTAGGAACTCGGGATGAATTTGGAAGGTTTAGAAAACACTGAAACCCGTTTTATCCCAAACAGGCTTAAACCGAGAAAACCGGCTAAAACTGAGAGAAACATTGATTCGAAGCAGTAAACAGCTATGTTACTCTTTATAGGGTCAAAATATGTAACAATCCAATGCATTTGACTTATGATAAGAGTTCAGGNCATTGATTCGAAGTAGTAAACAGTTTTGTTACTGTTTCTATGGTCAGAATGTGTGACAATCCAATTCATTT
>NC_025690.1:7589660-7627570 GCF_000633955.1 Camelina sativa | reverse complement strand
ATTGATTCGAAGCAGTAAACAGCTTTTTTACTGTTTCTAGGGTCAAACTATGTAACGATCCAATGCATTTGACTAATTATAAGATTTTGGGTTGAATTTGAAGTGTTTAGACAAGACTTATACATGTATTGTCCTAAAACAGGCTAATACCGAAAACATTGATTCGCAACAGTAAACAGCTTTGTTACAGTTTCTAGGGTCATAATGTGTTGCAATACAATGCATTTGACTAATTGTAAGAGTTTGGGATGAATCTGGAGTGTTTAGACAACACTTAAACCTGTTTTATCCCAAAACAGGCTGAAACTGAGAAACAGGGTAAAACCGAGAAAACATTGATTCAAAGTAGTAAACAGGTTTGTTACTGTTTCTATAGTCAGAATATGTGACAATCCAATGCCTTCGACTAATTGTTAGAGTTTGGGATGAATTTGGAGTGTTTAGACATCACTTAAACCCGTTTTATCCCAAAACAGGATTAAACCGAGAAAACTGGGTAAAACCGAGATAATATTGATTCAAAGCAGTAAACAGCTTTGTTACTGTTTTTAGGGTCAAAATATGTAACAATCCAATGCATTTGACTAATTATAAGATTTTGGGTTGAATTTGGAATGTTTAGACAAGACTTATACCCATTTTTCCCAAAACGAGAATACAGACAAAACCCAAAGAAAACATGAATTCAAAGCAGTAAACAGCTTTGTTTGTGTTTCTAGTGTCAAATGTGTGACAATCCAATGCATTTGGGGTGTTTAGACAACATTTATACCCATTTTGTCCCGAAACATGCTAAAATGAGGAAAATATTGATTCAAAGTAGTAAACAGCTTTGTTACTGTTTCAAGGATCAGAATGTATGACAGTCCGATGATTTTAACTAATTATAGGAGTTCGGGTTGAATTTGGAGTGTTTAGACAAAACTTATACCCATTTTGTCCCAAAACAAGCTAAAACCGAGAAAACATTGATTCGAAGCAGTAACAGCTTTGTTTCTGTTTCTAGGTTTAAAATATGTAACTATCGAATTCATTTGCCTATTTCTAAGAGTTTGGGTTGAATCTGTATTTTTAGACAATACTTATATCCATTTTGTCCTGAAAAAGGCTAAAACCGAGAAAACATTGATTCGAAGGAGTAAACAGCTTTGTTACTGTTTTTAAGATCAGAATGTGTGACAATCCAATGCATTAGACTAATTATAAGAAATTGGGTTCAATTTGGAGTGTTTAGACAAGACTTATAACCATTTTGTCCCAAAACATGCTTAAAACGAGAGAACAGGCTAAAACCGATAAAACATTGATTTGAAGCAGTAAACAGCTTTGTTTGTGTGTTCTAGGGTCAAAATGTGTGACATTCCAATGCATTCGACTAATTGTAAGAGTTCGGGATGAATTTGCAGTATTTAGACAACACTTATACCCATTTTGTCCCAAACAGGCTAAAACCGATAAAACATTGATTCGAAACAGTAAACAGCTTTGTTACTGTTTCTAGTGTCAAAATATATAACAATCCAATGCATTTGACTTATGATAAGAGTTTGGGTTGAATTTGGAGTGTTTAGACAAGACTTATACCCATTTTGTCAAGAAACAGGCTAAAAATGAGAAAACATTTATTCGAAGCAGTAAACAGCTTTGTTACAGTTTCTAGGGTTCAAATATGGAACAATCCAATGTATTTGACTAATTATAAGAGCTTGGGTTGAATTTGGAGTGTTTAGACAAGACTTATACCCATTTTGTCCCAAAACAGGCTTAAAACGAGAAAACATTGATTCGAAGCAGCTAACAGCTTTGTTACTAATTCTAGGACCAGAATGTGTGACAATCCAATGCATTTGACTAATTGTAAGAGTTTGTGAAGAATTTGGAGTGTTTAGACAACACTTAAACCTATTTTATCCCAAAACAGGCTTAAACCAAGAAAACAGGCTAAAACGAGGAAAACATTGATTCAAAGCAGTAAACAGATTTTTTACTGTTTTTGGGGTTAAAATAAGTAACAATCCAATGCATTTGACTAATTATAAGAGTTTGGGTTGAATTTGGAGTGTTTAGACAAGACTTATACCCGTTTTGTCCCAGAACAAGCTAAAACCGAGAAAACATTGATTCGAAGCAGTAAAAGCTTTGTTACTGTTTCTAGGTTTAAAATATGTAACTATCTAATGCATTTGACTATTTATAAGAGTTTGGGTTGAATTTGGAGTTTTAGACAAGACTTATACCCATTTTGTCCAGAAACAGGCTAAAACCGAGAAAACATTGATTCGAAGCAGTAAACAGCTTTGTTTGTTTCAACGGTCAGAATGTGTGACAATCCAATGCATTTGACTAATTGTAAGATTTTGGGATGAATTTGGAGTGTTTAGACATCACGTAAACCGGTTTTATCCCAAAACAGGCTTAAACCAAGGAAATAGGCTAAAACCGAGATAACATTGATTCAAAGCAGTAAACAGCTTTGTTACTGTTTCTAGGGTCAAAATATGTATCAATCCAATGCATTTGATAAATTATAAGAGTTTAGGTTGAATTTGGAGTGTTTAGACAAGACTTATACCCAATTTTCCCAAAATAGGCTCAAAACGAGAAAACAGACTAAAACCGAGAAAACATGAATTCGAAGCAGTAAACATCTTTGTTTGTGTTTCTAGTGTCAAAATGTGTGACAATCCAATGCATTTGACTAATGGTAGGAGTTCGGGATGATTTGGAGTGTTTAGACAACATTTATACCCATTTTTACCCGAAACATGCTAAAACCAAAAAAACATTGATTCAAATCAGTAAACAGCTTTGTTACTGTTTCTAGGGTCAGAATGTTTAACAATCCAATGCATTTGACTAATTATAAGAATTTGGGTTGAATTTGAAGTGTTTAGACAAGACTTATACCCGTATTGTCCCGAAACAGGCTAAAACCGAAAAACATTGATTCGCAGCAGTAAACAGCTTTGTTACAGTTTCTAGGGTCATAATGTGTTGCAATACAATGCGTTTGACTAACTGAAAGAGTTTGGGATGAATCTGGAGTGTTTAGACAACACTTAAACCTGTTTTATCCCAAAACAGGCTGAAACTGAGAAAACAGGCTCAAACCGAGATAACATTGATTCAAAGCAGTAAACAGCTTTGTTACTATTTCTAGGGTCAAAATATGTAACAATCCAATGCATTTGACTAATTAAAAGAGTTTGGGTTGAATTTGGAGTGTTTATACAAGACTTATACCCATTTTTCCCAAAACAGGCTTAAAACGAGAATACAGACTAAACCCAAAGAAAACATGAATTCGAATCAGTAAACAGCTTGGTTTGTGTTTCTAGTGTCAAATGTGTGACAATCCAATGCATTTGGGGTGTTTAGACAACATTTATACCCATTTTGTCCTGAAACATGCTAAAACGACGAAAACATTGATTCAAAGCAGTAAACAGCTTTGTTACTGTTTCTAGGGTCTAAATGTGTGACAGTCCGGTAATTTTAACTAATTATAGGAGTCCTGGTTGAATTTGGAGTGCTTAGACAAAACTTACACCCATTTTGTCCCACAACAAGCTAAAACCGAGAAAACATTGATTCGCAGCAGTAACAGCTTTGTTTTTGTTTCTAGGTTTAAAATATGTAACTATCTAATGCATTTGCCTATTTCTAAGAGTTTGGGTTGAATTTGTATTTTTAGACAATACTTATATCCATTTTGTCCAGAAACAGGCTAAAACCGAGAAAACATTGATTCGAAGGAGTAAACAGCTTTGTTACTGTTTCTAAGATCATAATGTGTGACAATCCAATGTATTAGACTAATTATAAGAAATGGGGTTCAATTTGGTGTGTTTAGACAAGACTTATAACCATTTTGTCCCAAAACAGGCTTAAAACGATAGAACAGGCTAAAACCGATAAAACATTGATTTGAAGCAGTAAACAGCTTNTACCCGAAACATGCTAAAACCAAAAAAACATTGATTCAAATCAGTAAACAGCTTTGTTACTGTTTCTAGGGTCAAAATATATGTCAATCCAATGCATTTGACTAATTGTAAGAGTTCGGGATGAATTTGGAGTATTTCGACAACACTTATACCCATTTTGTCCCGAACAAGCTTAAACCAAGAAAATAGGCTAAAACCGAGATAACATTGATTCAAAGCAGTAAACAGATTTGTTACTGTTTCTAGGGTNCAATACAATGCGTTTGACTAACTGAAAGAGTTTGGGATGAATCTGGAGTGTTTAGACAACACTTAAACCTGTTTTATCCCAAAACAGGCTGAAACTGAGAAAACAGGCTCAAACCGAGATAACATTGATTCAAAGCAGTAAACAGCTTTGTTACTATTTCTAGGGTCAAAATATGTAACAATCCAATGCATTTGACTAATTAAAAGAGTTTGGGTTGAATTTGGAGTGTTTAGACAAGACTTATACCCATTTTTCCCAAAACAGGCTTAAAACGACAATACAGACTAAACCCAAAGAAAACATGAATTCAAATCAGTAAACAGCTTGGTTTGTGTTTCTAGTGTCAAATGTGTGACAATCCAATGCATTTGGGGTGTTTAGACAACATTTATACCAATTTTGTCCCGAAACATGCTAAAACGACGAAAACATTGATTCAAAGCAGTAAACAGCTTTGTTATTGTTTCTAGGGTCAAAATATGTAACAATCCAATGCATTTGACTAATTATAAGAGTTTGGGTTGAATTTGGAGTGTTTAGACAACATTTATACCCATTTTGTCCCGAAACAGGTTAATACCAATAAGACATTGATTCAAAGCAGTAAAGAGCCTTATTACTGTTTCTAGGGTCAAAATATGTATCAATCCAATGCATTTGACTAATTATAAGAGTTTGGGTTGAATTTGGAGTGTTTAGACAACATTTATACCCATTTTGTCCCGAAACAGGTTAATACCAATAAGACATTGATTCAAAGCAGTAAAGAGCCTTGTTACTGTTTCTAGGGTCAAAATATGTATCAATCCAATGCATTTGACTAATTATAAGAGTTTGGGTTGAATTTGGAGTGTTTAGACAACATTTATACCCATTTTGTCCCGAAACAGGTTAATACCAATAAGACATTGATTCAAAGCAGTAAAGAGCCTTGTTACTGTTTCTAGGGTCAAAATATGTATCAATCCAATGCATTTGACTAATTATAAGAGTTAGGGTTGAATTTGGAGTGTTTAGACAAGACTTATATCCATTTTTCCCAAAATAGGCTCAAAACGAGAAAACAGACTAAAACCGGGAAAACATGAAGTCAAAGCAGTAAACAGCTTTTTGTGTTTCTAGTGTCAAAATGTGTGATAATCCAATGCATTTGACTAATGGTAAGAGTTCGGGATGATTTGGAGTGTTTAGACAACATGTATACCCATTTTGTCCGAAAACAGGCTAAAACCAAGAAAACATTGATTCGAAGGAGTAAACAGCTTTGTTACTGTTTCTAAGATCAGAATGTGTGACAATCCAATGCATTTGACTAATTATAAGAATTTGGGTTCAAATTTGGAGTGTTTTGACAAGACTTGTAACCATTTTGTCCCAAAACAGGCATAAAACGAGAGAACAGGCTAAAACCGATAAAACATTTATTTGAAGCAGTAAACAGCTTTTTTGTGTTTCTAGTGTCAAAATGTATGAAATTCCAATGCATTCGACTAATTGTAAGAGTTCGTGATGAATTTGGAGTATTTAGACAACACTTATACCCATTTTATCCCGAACAGGCTAAAACCGATAAAACATTGGTTCGAAACAGTAAACAGCTTTGTTACTGTTTCTATTGTCAAAATATGTAACAATCCAATGCATTTGACTAATGATAAGACTTTGGGTTGAATTTGGAGTGTTTAGACAAGACTTATACCCATTTTGTCAAGAAACAGGCTAAAGCTGAGAAAACATTTATTCGAAGCAGTAAACAGCTTTGTTACAGTTTCTAGGGTTAAAATATGGAACAATCCAATGCATTTGACTAATTATAAGAGCTTGGGTTGAATTTGGAGTGTTTAGACAAGACTTATACCCATTTTGTCCCAAAACAGGCTTAAAACGAGAAAACATTGATTCGAAGCAGCTAACAGCTTTGTTACTAATTCTAGGACCAGAATGTATGACAATCCAATGCATTTGACTAATTGTAAGAGTTTGTGATGAATTTGGAGTGTTTAGACAACACTTAAACCTATTTTATCCCAAAACAGGCTTAAACCGAGAAAACAGGCTAAAACGAGGAAAACATTGATTCAAAGAAGTAAACAACTTTTTACTGTTTTTGGGGTTAACATAAGTAACAATCCAATGCATTTGACTAATTAGAAGAGTTTGGGTTGAATTTGGAGTGTTTAGACAAGACTTATACCCATTTTGTCCCAGAACAAGCTAAAACCGAAAAAACATTGATTCGAAGCAGTAACAGCATTGTTACTGTTTCTAGGTTTAAAATATGTAACTATCTAATGCATTTGACTATTTATTAGAGTTCGGGTTGAATTTGGAGTGTTTAGACACCACTTTTACCCATTTTGTCCCGAGACAGGCTAAATCCGAGAAAACATTGATTCGAAGAAGTAAACAGCTTTGTTACTGTTTATATGGTCAGAATGTGTGACAATCCAATGCCTTTGACTAATTGTAAGAGTTTGGGATGAATTTGGAGTGTTTAGACATCACGTAAACCCGTTTTATCCCAAAACAGGTTTAAACCGAGGAAATAGGCTAAAATCGAGATAACATTGATTCAAATCATGTTTTGTGACAATCCAATGCATTTGACTAATGGTAAGAGTTCGGGATGATTTGGAGTGTTTAGACAACATTTATACCCATTTTGTCCCGAAACATGCTAAAACCAAAAAACATTGATTCAAAGCAGTAAACAGCTTTATTACTGTTTCTAGGGTAAAAATATTTAACAATCCAATGCATTTGACTAATTATAAGAGTTTGGGTTGAATTTGGAGTGTTTAGACAAGACTTATAACCATTTTGTCCCAAAACAGGCTTACAACGAGAAACAGGCTAAAACTGATAAAACATTGATCTGAAGCAGTAAACAGCTTTGTTTGTGTTTCTAGGGTCAAAATGTGTGACATTCCAATGCATTTGACTAATTGTAAAAGTTCGGGATGAATTTGGAGTATTTAGACAACACTCATACCCATTTTATCCCGAAACAGGCTAAAACCAAAAAAACATTGATTCGAAGCAGTAAACAACTTTTTTACTGTTTCTAGGATCAAAATATGTAACAATCTAATGCATTTGACTAATTATAAGAATTTGGGTGTTTAGACAAGACTTATACCCGTATTGTCCCGAAACAGGCTAAAACGGAGAAAACATTGATTCGAAGGAGTAAACAGCTTTGTTACTGTTTCTAAGATCATAATATGTGACAATCCAATGCATTTGACTAATTATGAGAAATTGGGTTCAAGTTGGAGTGTTTAGACAAGACTTATAACCATTTTGTCCCAAAACAGGCTTAAAACGAGAGAACAGGCTAAAACTGATAAAACATTGATTTGAAGCAGTAAACAGCTTTGTTTGTGTTTCTAGGGTCAAAATGTGTGACATTCCAATGCATTCGACTAATTGTAAGAGTTCGGGATGAATTTGGAGTATTTAGACAACACTTATACCCATTTTGTCCCGAACAGGCTAAAACCGATAAAACACTGATTCGGAGTGTTTAGACAAGACTTATACCCATTTTGACAAGAAACAGGCTAAAACTGAGAAAACATTAATTCGAAGCAGTAAACAGCTTTGTTACAGTTTCTAGGGTTCAAATATGGAACAATCCAATGCATTTGACTAATTATAAGAGTTTGGGTTGAATTTGGAGTGTTTAGACAAGAAATACCCATTTTATCCAGAAAAAGGCTAAAACCGAGAAAACATTGATTCGAAGCGGTAAACAGCTTTGTTACTAAATCTAGGATCAGAATGTGTGACAATCCAATGCATTTGACTAATTGTAAGAGTTTGCGATGAATTTGGAGTGTTTAGACAACGCTTAAACCTATTTTATCCCAAAACAGGCTTAAACCGAGAAAACAGGCTAAAACGAGGAAAACATTGATTCAAAGCAGTAAACAGCTTTTTTACAGTTTTTGGGGTTAAAATAAGAATCAATCCAATGCATTTGACTAATTATAAGACTTTGGGTTGAATTTGGAGTGTTTAGACAAGACTTATACCCATTTTGTCCCAGAACAAGCTAAAACCGAGAAAACATTGATTCGAAGCAGTAACAGCTTTGTTACTGTTTCTAGGTTTAAAATATGTAACTATCTAATGCATTTGACTATTTATAAGAGTTTGGGTTGAATTTGGAGTGTTTAGACAAGACTTATACCCATTTTGTCTAGAAACAGGCTAAAACCAAGAAAACATTGATTCGAAGCAGTAAACAGCTTTGTTACTGTTTCAATGGTCAGAATGTGTGAAAATCCAATGCCTTTGACTAATTGTAAGAGTTTGGGATGAATTTGGAGTGTTTAGACAACATTTAAACCTGTTTTATGCGAAAACAGGCTTAAAATGACAAAACAGGCTAAAACCGAGAAAACATTGATTCGAAGCAGAAAAAAGCTTTTTTACTATTTCTACAGTCATAATGTGTGACAATCCAATGTCTTTGACTAATTATAAGAGTTTGGGTTCAATTTGGAGTGTTTAGACAAGACTTATAACCATTTTGTCCCACAACAGGCTTAAAACGAGAGAACAGGCTTAAACCGATAAAAATAGATTTGAAGCAGTAAACAGATTTTTGTGTTTCTAGGGTCAAAATGTGTGACATTCTAATGCATTCGACTAATTGTAAGAGTTCGGGATGAATTTGGAGTATTTAGACAACACTTATACCCATTTTGTCCCGAAGCAAGCTAAAACCAAGAAAACATTGATTCGAAGCAGTAAACAGCTTTGTTAATGTTTCAAGGATCATAATGTGTGAAAATCCAATGCATTTGACTAATTGTAAGAGTTTGGGATGAATTTGGAGTGTTTAGACAACACTTAAACCTATTTTATCCCAAAACAGGCTTAAACCAAGAAAACAGGCTAAAACGAGGAAAACATTGATTCAAAGCAGTAAACAGATTTTTTACTGTTTTTGGGGTTAAAATAAGTAACAATCCAATGCATTTGACTAATTATAAGAGTTTGGGTTGAATTTGGAGTGTTTAGACAAGACTTATACCCGTTTTGTCCCAGAACAAGCTAAAACCGAGAAAACATTGATTCGAAGCAGTAAAAGCTTTGTTACTGTTTCTAGGTTTAAAATATGTAACTATCTAATGCATTTGACTATTTATAAGAGTTTGGGTTGAATTTGGAGTTTTAGACAAGACTTATACCCATTTTGTCCAGAAACAGGCTAAAACCGAGAAAATATTGATTCGAAGCAGTAAACAGCTTTGTTTGTTTCAACGGTCAGAATGTGTGACAATCCAATGCATTTGACTAATTGTAAGATTTTGGGATGAATTTGGAGTGTTTAGACATCACGTAAACCGGTTTTATCCCAAAACAGGCTTAAACCGAGGAAATAGGCTAAAACCGAGATAACATTGATTCAAAGCAGTAAACAGCTTTGTTACTGTTTCTAGGGTCAAAATATGTATCAATCCAATGCATTTGATAAATTATAAGATTTTAGGTTGAATTTGGAGTGTTTAGACAAGACTTATACCCAATTTTCCCAAAATAGGCTCAAAACGAGAAAACAGACTAAAACCGAGAAAACATGAATTCGAAGCAGTAAACATCTTTGTTTGTGTTTCTAGTGTCAAAATGTGTGACAATCTAATGCATTTGACTAATGGTAAGAGTTCGGGATGATTTGGAGTGTTTAGACAACATTTATACCCATTTTGTCCCAAAACATGCTAAAACCAAAAAAACATTGATTCAAAGCAGTAAACAGATTTGTTACTGTTTCTAGGGTCAAAATATTTAACAATCCAATGCATTTGACTAATTATAAGAATTTGGGGTTAATTTGAAGTGTTTAGACAAGACTTATACCCGTATTGTCCCGAAACAGGCTAAAACCGAAAAACATTGATTCGCAGCAGTAAACAGCTTTGTTACAGTTTCTAGGGTCATAATGTGTTGGAATACAATGCGTTTGACTAATTGTAAGAGTTTGGGATGAATCTGGAGTGTTTAGACAACACTTAAACCTGTTTTATCCCAAAACAGGCTGAAACTGAGAAAACAGGCTCAAACCGAGATAACATTGATTCAAAGCAGTAAACAGCTTTGTTACTATTTCTAGGGTCAAAATATGTAACAATCCAATGCATTTGACTAATTAAAAGAGTTTGGGTTGAATTTGGAGTGTTTAGACAAGACTTATACCCATTTTTCCCAAAACAGGCTTAAAACGACAATACAGACTAAACCCAAAGAAAACATGAATTCAAATCAGTAAACAGCTTGGTTTGTGTTTCTAGTGTCAAATGTGTGACAATCCAATGCATTTGGGGTGTTTAGACAACATTTATACCAATTTTGTCCCGAAACATGCTAAAACGACGAAAACATTGATTCAAAGCAGTAAACAGCTTTGTTATTGTTTCTAGGGTCAAAATATGTAACAATCCAATGCATTTGACTAATTATAAGAGTTTGGGTTGAATTTGGAGTGTTTAGACAAGACTTATAACCATTTTGTCCCAAAACAGGCTTAAAACGAGAAACAGACTAAAACTGACAAAACATTGATTTGAAGCAGTAAACAGCTTTTTCTGTGTTTCTAGTGTCAAAATGTGTGACAATCCAATGCATTTGACAAATTGTAAGAGTTCGGGATGAATTTGGAGTATTTAGACAACACTCATACCCATTTTGTCCCGAAACAGGCTAAAACCAAAAAAACATTGATTCGAAGCAGTAAACAACTTTTTTACTGTTTCTAGGGTCAAACTATGTAACGATCCAATCCATTTGACTAATTATAAGATTTTGGGTTGAATTTGAAGTGTTTAGACAAGACTTATACCTGTATTGTCCTGAAACAGGCTAATACCGAAAACATTGATTCGCAACAGTAAACAGCTTTGTTACAGTTTCTAGGGTCATAATGTGTTGCAATACAATGCATTTGACTAATTGTAAGAGTTTGGGATGAATCTGGAGTGTTTAGACAACACTTAAACCTGTTTTATCCCAAAACAGGCTGAAACTGAGAAACAGGCTAAAACCGAGAAAACATTGATTCAAAGCAGTAAACAGGTTTGTTACTGTTTCTATAGTCAGAATATGTGACAATCCAATGCCTTCGACTAATTGTTAGAGTTTGGGATGAATTTGGAGTGTTTAGACATCACTTAAACCCGTTTTATCCCAAAACAGGATTAAACCGAGAAAACTGGGTAAAACCGAGATAATATTGATTCAAAGCAGTAAACAGCTTTGTTACTGTTTTTAGGGTCAAAATATGTAACAATCCAATGCATTTGACTAATTATAAGATTTTGGGTTGAATTTGGAATGTTTAGACAAGACTTATACCCATTTTTCCCAAAACGAGAATACAGACAAAACCCAAAGAAAACATGAATTCAAAGCAGTAAACAGCTTTGTTTGTGTTTCTAGTGTCAAATGTGTGACAATCCAATGCATTTGGGGTGTTTAGACAACATTTATACCCATTTTGTCCCGAAACATGCTAAAATGAGGAAAATATTGATTCAAAGTAGTAAACAGCTTTGTTACTGTTTCAAGGATCAGAATGTATGACAGTCCGATGATTTTAACTAATTATAGGAGTTCGGGTTGAATTTGGAGTGTTTAGACAAAACTTATACCCATTTTGTCCCAAAACAAGCTAAAACCGAGAAAACATTGATTCGAAGCAGTAACAGCTTTGTTTCTGTTTCTAGGTTTAAAATATGTAACTATCGAATTCATTTGCCTATTTCTAAGAGTTTGGGTTGAATCTGTATTTTTAGACAATACTTATATCCATTTTGTCCTGAAAAAGGCTAAAACCGAGAAAACATTGATTCGAAGGAGTAAACAGCTTTGTTACTGTTTTTAAGATCAGAATGTGTGACAATCCAATGCATTAGACTAATTATAAGAAATTGGGTTCAATTTGGAGTGTTTAGACAAGACTTATAACCATTTTGTCCCAAAACATGCTTAAAACGAGAGAACAGGCTAAAACCGATAAAACATTGATTTGAAGCAGTAAACAGCTTTGTTTGTGTGTTCTAGGGTCAAAATGTGTGACATTCCAATGCATTCGACTAATTGTAAGAGTTCGGGATGAATTTGCAGTATTTAGACAACACTTATACCCATTTTGTCCCAAACAGGCTAAAACCGATAAAACATTGATTCGAAACAGTAAACAGCTTTGTTACTGTTTCTAGTGTCAAAATATATAACAATCCAATGCATTTGACTAATGATAAGAGTTTGGGTTGAATTTGGAGTGTTTAGACAAGACTTATACCCATTTTGTCAAGAAACAGGCTAAAGCTGAGAAAACATTTATTCGAAGCAGTAAACAGCTTTGTTACAGTTTCTAGGGTTAAAATATGGAACAATCCAATGCATTTGACTAATTATAAGAGCTTGGGTTGAATTTGGAGTGTTTAGACAAGACTTATACCCATTTTGTCCCAAAACAGGCTTAAAACGAGAAAACATTGATTCGAAGCAGCTAACAGCTTTGTTACTAATTCTAGGACCAGAATGTATGACAATCCAATGCATTTGACTAATTGTAAGAGTTTGTGATGAATTTGGAGTGTTTAGACAACACTTAAACCTATTTTATCCCAAAACAGGCTTAAACCGAGAAAACAGGCTAAAACGAGGAAAACATTGATTCAAAGAAGTAAACAACTTTTTACTGTTTTTGGGGTTAACATAAGTAACAATCCAATGCATTTGACTAATTAGAAGAGTTTGGGTTGAATTTGGAGTGTTTAGACAAGACTTATACCCATTTTGTCCCAGAACAAGCTAAAACCGAAAAAACATTGATTCGAAGCAGTAACAGCATTGTTACTGTTTCTAGGTTTAAAATATGTAACTATCTAATGCATTTGACTATTTATTAGAGTTCGGGTTGAATTTGGAGTGTTTAGACACCACTTTTACCCATTTTGTCCCGAGACAGGCTAAATCCGAGAAAACATTGATTCGAAGAAGTAAACAGCTTTGTTACTGTTTATATGGTCAGAATGTGTGACAATCCAATGCCTTTGACTAATTGTAAGAGTTTGGGATGAATTTGGAGTGTTTAGACATCACGTAAACCCGTTTTATCCCAAAACAGGTTTAAACCGAGGAAATAGGCTAAAATCGAGATAACATTGATTCAAATCATGTTTTGTGACAATCCAATGCATTTGACTAATGGTAAGAGTTCGGGATGATTTGGAGTGTTTAGACAACATTTATACCCATTTTGTCCCGAAACATGCTAAAACCAAAAAACATTGATTCAAAGCAGTAAACAGCTTTATTACTGTTTCTAGGGTAAAAATATTTAACAATCCAATGCATTTGACTAATTATAAGAGTTTGGGTTGAATTTGGAGTGTTTAGACAAGACTTATAACCATTTTGTCCCAAAACAGGCTTACAACGAGAAACAGGCTAAAACTGATAAAACATTGATCTGAAGCAGTAAACAGCTTTGTTTGTGTTTCTAGGGTCAAAATGTGTGACATTCCAATGCATTTGACTAATTGTAAAAGTTCGGGATGAATTTGGAGTATTTAGACAACACTCATACCCATTTTATCCCGAAACAGGCTAAAACCAAAAAAACATTGATTCGAAGCAGTAAACAACTTTTTTACTGTTTCTAGGATCAAAATATGTAACAATCTAATGCATTTGACTAATTATAAGAATTTGGGTGTTTAGACAAGACTTATACCCGTATTGTCCCGAAACAGGCTAAAACGGAGAAAACATTGATTCGAAGGAGTAAACAGCTTTGTTACTGTTTCTAAGATCATAATATGTGACAATCCAATGCATTTGACTAATTATGAGAAATTGGGTTCAAGTTGGAGTGTTTAGACAAGACTTATAACCATTTTGTCCCAAAACAGGCTTAAAACGAGAGAACAGGCTAAAACTGATAAAACATTGATTTGAAGCAGTAAACAGCTTTGTTTGTGTTTCTAGGGTCAAAATGTGTGACATTCCAATGCATTCGACTAATTGTAAGAGTTCGGGATGAATTTGGAGTATTTAGACAACACTTATACCCATTTTGTCCCGAACAGGCTAAAACCGATAAAACATTGATTCGGAGTGTTTAGACAAGACTTATACCCATTTTGACAAGAAACAGGCTAAAACTGAGAAAACATTAATTCGAAGCAGTAAACAGCTTTGTTACAGTTTCTAGGGTTCAAATATGGAACAATCCAATGCATTTGACTAATTATAAGAGTTTGGGTTGAATTTGGAGTGTTTAGACAAGAAATACCCATTTTATCCAGAAAAAGGCTAAAACCGAGAAAACATTGATTCGAAGCGGTAAACAGCTTTGTTACTAAATCTAGGATCAGAATGTGTGACAATCCAATGCATTTGACTAATTGTAAGAGTTTGCGATGAATTTGGAGTGTTTAGACAAGACTTATACCCGTATTGTCCCGAAACAGGCTAAAACGAGGAAAACATTGATTCAAAGCAGTAAACAGCTTTTTTACAGTTTTTGGGGTTAAAATAAGAATCAATCCAATGCATTTGACTAATTATAAGACTTTGGGTTGAATTTGGAGTGTTTAGACAAGACTTATACCCATTTTGTCCCAGAACAAGCTAAAACCGAGAAAACATTGATTCGAAGCAGTAACAGCTTTGTTACTGTTTCTAGGTTTAAAATATGTAACTATCTAATGCATTTGACTATTTATAAGAGTTTGGGTTGAATTTGGAGTGTTTAGACAAGACTTATACCCATTTTGTCTAGAAACAGGCTAAAACCAAGAAAACATTGATTCGAAGCAGTAAACAGCTTTGTTACTGTTTCAATGGTCAGAATGTGTGAAAATCCAATGCCTTTGACTAATTGTAAGAGTTTGGGATGAATTTGGAGTGTTTAGACAACATTTAAACCTGTTTTATGCGAAAACAGGCTTAAAATGACAAAACAGGCTAAAACCGAGAAAACATTGATTCGAAGCAGAAAAAAGCTTTTTTACTATTTCTACAGTCATAATGTGTGACAATCCAATGTCTTTGACTAATTATAAGAGTTTGGGTTCAATTTGGAGTGTTTAGACAAGACTTATAACCATTTTGTCCCACAACAGGCTTAAAACGAGAGAACAGGCTTAAACCGATAAAAATAGATTTGAAGCAGTAAACAGATTTTTGTGTTTCTAGGGTCAAAATGTGTGACATTCTAATGCATTCGACTAATTGTAAGAGTTCGGGATGAATTTGGAGTATTTAGACAACACTTATACCCATTTTGTCCCGAAGCAAGCTAAAACCAAGAAAACATTGATTCGAAGCAGTAAACAGCTTTGTTAATGTTTCAAGGATCATAATGTGTGAAAATCCAATGCATTTGACTAATTGTAAGAGTTTGGGATGAATTTGGAGTGTTTAGACAACACTTAAACCTGTTTTATCCCAAAACAGGCTCCAAATGAGAAAACATGCTAAAACCGAGAAAACATTGATTCGAAACAGTAAACAGTTTTTTTACTATTTCTACGGTCATAATGAGTGACAATCCAATGCCTTTGACTAATTATAAGAGTTTAGGTTGAATTTGGAGTGTTTAGACAAGACTTATACCATTTTTTACCAAAACAGGCCTAAAACAAGAAAACAGACTAAAACCGAGAAAACATGAATTTGAAGCAGTAAACAGCTTTGTTTGTGTTTCTAGTTTCAAAATGTGTGACAATCCAATGTATTTGACTAATGGTAAGAGTTAGGGTTGATTTGGAATGTTTACACAACATTTATACCCATTTTGTCCTGAAACATGCTAAAACCAAGAAAACATTGATTCAAAGCAGTAAACAGCTTTGTTACTGTTTCTAGGGTCAGATTGTGTGACAATCCAATGATTGTTAACTAATTATAGGAGTTTGGGTTGAATTTGAAGTGTTTAAACAAAACTTATACCCATTTTGTCCCAAAACAAGCTAAAACCGAAAAAACATTGATTCGAAGCAGTAACAGCTTTGTTACTGTTACTAGGATTGAAATACGTAACTATCTAGTGCATTTGACTATATATAAGAGTTTGGGTTGAATTTTGATTTTTAGACAAGTTTTATACCCATTTTGTCCACAAACAGGCTAAACCTAAAAAACATCGATTCGAAGCAGTAAACAGCTTTTTTACTATTTCGACGGTCATAATGTGGCAATCCAATACCTTTGACTAATTATAAGAGTTTGGGTTCAATTTGGAGAGTTTAGACAAGACTTATAACCATTTTGTCCCAAACCAGGCTTAAAACGAGAAAACAGGCTAAAACCGATAAAAAATTGATTCAAAGCAGTAAACAGCTTTGTTACTGTTTCTACGGTCAGAGTGTGTGACAATCCAGTGCCTTTAAATAATTGTAAGAGTTTGGGATGAATTTGGAGTGTTTAGACATCACTTTAACCCGTTTTATCCCAAATCAGGATTAAAACGAGAAAACAGGCTAAAACCGAGATAACATTGATACAAAGCATTAAACAGCTTTGTTATTGTTTTTAGGATAAATACGTAAAAAATCAATACATTTGACTAATTATAAGAGCTTGGGTTGAATTTGGAGTGTTTAGACAAGACTTATACCCATTTTTCCCAAAACAGGCTTAAAACAAGAAAACAGACTAAAACCGAGAAAACATGAATTCGAGGCAGTAAATAGCTTTGTTTGTGTTTCTAGTGTCAAAATGTGTGACAATCCAATGCATTTGACTAATGGAAAGAGTTTGGGATGATTTGGAGTGTTTAGACAAAACTTATACCCATTTTGTCCCGAAACAAAATAAGACCGAGAAAACAATGATTCGAAGCAGTAACCGGATGAATTTGGAGTGTTACGGTCAGAATGTGTGACATTCCAATGCATTGGACTAATTATAAGAGTTTGAGTTGAATTTGGAGTGTTTAGACAAAACTTATACCCATTTTGTCCCGAAACAAAATAAGACCGAGAAAACAATGATTCGAAGCAGTAAACAACTTTGTTACTTTTTCTAGGGTAAAAATATGTAACTATCTAATGCATCTGACTATTTATAAGAGTTTGGGTTGAATTTGGATTTTTGGACAAGACTTATACCCATTTTGTCCAGAAACAGGCTAAAACCGAGAAAACATTGATTCGAAGCAGTAAACAGCTTTGTTACTGTTTCTAGGATCAGAATGTGTGAAAATCTAATGCTTTGAACTAATTATAGGAGTTTGGGTTGAATTTGGAGTCCTTAAACAAAACTTATACCCATTTTGTCCCAAAACAAGCTAAAACCGAAAAAACATTGATTCGAAGCAGTAACAGCTTTGTTACTGTTACTAGGATTGAAATATGTAACTATCTAATGCATTTAACTATATATAAGAGTTTGGGTTGAATTTTGATTTTTAGACAAGACTTATACCCATTTTGTCCAGAAACAGGCTAAACCTAGAAAACATTGATTCGAAGTAGTAAACAGCTTTGTTACTGTTTCCAGGATCATAATGTGTTACAATCCAATGCATTTGACTAATTGTAAGAGTTTGGGATGAATTTGGAGTGTTTAGACAACACTTAAACCTGTTTTTATCGCAAAACATGTTGAAACTAAGAAAACAGGTTAAAACCGAGAAAACATTGATTCGACGCAGTAAACAGCCTCTTTACTATTTCTACGGTCATAATGTGTGGCAATCCAATGCCTTTGACTAATGATAAGAGTTTGGGTTCAATTTGGAGTGTTTAGACAAGACTTATAACCATTTTTTCCCAAAATAGGCTTAAAACGAGAAAACAGGCTAAAACCGATAAATCATTGATTTGAAGCAGTAAACAGCTTTGTTTGTGTTACTAGGGTCAAAATGTGTAACATTCCAATGCATTTGACTAATTGTAAGAGTTTGGGATGAATTTAGAGTATTTAGACAACGCTTATACCCATTTTGTCCCGAACAGGCTAAAAAAGAGAAAACATTGATTTGAAGTAGTAAACAGCTTTCTTACTGTTTCTAGGGTCAAAATATGTAACAATCCAATGCATTTGACTAATTTTAAGAGTTTGAGTTTAATTTGGAGTGTTTAGACAACACTTAAACCTGTTTTATCCCAAAACAGGCTGAAACTGAGAAAACATGTTAAAACCAAGAAAACATTGATTCGAAGCAGTAAACAGCTTTTTTACTATTTCTACGGTCGTAATGTGTGGCAATCCAATACCTTCGACTAATTATAAGAGTTTGGGTTCGATTTGGAGTGTTTAGACAAGACTTATAACCATTTTGTGCCAAAACAGGCTCAAAACGAGAAGACAGGCTAAAACCAATAAAACATTGATTCGATGCAGTAAACAGCTTTGTTACTGTTTCTACGGTCAGAATGTGTGACAATCCAATGCCTTTGAATAATTGTAAGAGTTTGGTATGAATTTGGAGTGCTTAGACATCACTTAAACCCATTTTGTCCCAAAACAAGCTAAAACCGAAAAAACAGGTTAAAACCGAGATCACATTGATTCAAAGCAGTAAACATCTTTGTTACTGTTTCTAGGGTCAAAATATGTAACAATCCAATGCATTTGACTAATTATAAGAGTTTGGGTTGAATTTGGAGTGTTTAGACAAGACTTATACCCATTCTTCCCAAAACAGGCATAAATCGAGAAAACAGACTAAAACCGAGAAAACATGAATTCGAAGCAGTAAACAGCTTTTTTTTGTTTCTAGTTGCAAAATGTGTGACAATCCAATGCATTTGACTAATGCTAAGAGTTCGGGTTTATTTGGAATGTTTAGACAACATTTATACCCATTTTGTCCTGAAACATGCTAAAACCAAGAAAACATTGATTCAAAGCAGTAAACAGCTTTGTTACTGTTTCTAGGGTCAGAATGTGTGACAATCCAATGATTTTAACTAATTATAGGAGTTTGGGTTGAATTTGGAGTGTTTAAACAAAACTTATACCCATTTTCTCCCTAAACAAGTTAAAACCGAAAAAACATTGATTCGAAGCAGTATACAGCTTTGTTACTGCTTCTACGGTCAGATTGTGTGACAATCCAATGCCTTTGAATAATTGTAAGAGTTTGGGATGAATTTGGAGTGTTTAGACATCACTTTAACCCGTTTTATCCCAAAACAGGATTAAAACGAGAAAACAGGCTAAAACCGAGATAACATTGATACAAAGCAGTAAACAGCTTTGTTACTGTTTCTAGGATCAATATGTAACAAATCAATACATTTGACTAATTATAAGAGCTATGGTTGAATTTGGAGTGTTTAGACAAGACTTATACCCATATTTCCCAAAACAAGCTTAAAACGAGAAAACAGACTAAAACCGAGAAAACATGAATTTGAGGCAGTAAATAGCTTTGTTTGTGTTTCTAGTGTCATAATGTGTGACAGTCCAATGCATTTGACTAATGGTAAGAGTTTGGGATGATTTGGAGTGTTTAGACAACCTTTATACCCATTTTGTCCCGAAACAAAATAAAACCGAGAAAACAATGATTCGAAGCAGTAAACAGCTTTGTTACTGTTTCTAGGGTCAGAATGTGTGACAATCCAATGCATTTGACTAATTATAGAAGTTTGGGTTGAATTTGGAGTGTTTAGACAAAACTTATACCCATTTTGTCCCGAAACAAAATAAAACCGAGAAAACAATGATTCGAAGCAGTAAACAACTTTGTTACTTTTTCTAGGGTCAAAATATGTAACTATCTAATGCATCTGACTATTTATAAGAGTTTGGGTTGAATTTGGATTTTTGGACAAGACTTATACCCATTTTGTCCAGAAACAGGCTAAAACCGAGAAAACATTGATTCGAAGCAGTAAACAGCTTTGTTACTGTTTCTAGGATCAGAATGTGTGAAAATCTAATGCTTTGAACTAATTATAGGAGTTTGGGTTGAATTTGGAGTCCTTAAACAAAACTTATACCCATTTTGTCCCAAAACAAGCTAAAACCGAAAAAACATTGATTCGAAGCAGTAACAGCTTTGTTACTGTTACTAGGATTGAAATATGTAACTATCTAATGCATTTAACTATATATAAGAGTTTGGGTTGAATTTTGATTTTTAGACAAGACTTATACCCATTTTGTCCAGGAACAGGCTAAACCTAGAAAACATTGATTCGAAGCAGTAAACAGCTTTCCAATGCATTTGACTAATTGTAAGAGTTTGGGATGAATTTAGAGTGTTTAGACAACACTTAAACCTGTTTTATCGCAAAACATGCTGAAACTAAGAAAACAGGTTAAAACCGAGAAAACATTGATTCAGTAAACAGCTTTGTCACTGTTTCTTGGGTCAAAATAAGTAACAATCCAATGCATATGACTAATTATAAGAGTTTGGGTTGAATTAGGAGTGTTTAGACAAGACTTATACCCATATTGTCCCAAAACATGTTAAAACCAAAAAAACATTTATTCGCAGTAGTAAACAGCTTTGTTACTGTTTCTAGGTTCATAATGTGTTGCAATACAATGTACTTGACTAATTGCAAGAGTTTGGGATGAAGTTTGAGTGTTTAGACAACACTTAAACCTGTTTTATCCCAAAACAGGCTTAAATCGAGAAAACAGGCTAAAACCGAGAAAACATTGATTCGAAGCAGTAAATAGCTTTGTTACTGTTTCTAGGGTCAAAATATGTAACTATCTAATGCATTTGACTATTTCTAAGAGTTTGGGTTGTATTTGGAGTGTTTAGACAAGACTTATACCCATTTTGTCCAGAAACAGGCTAAAACCAAGAAAACAATTATTCGAAGCAGTAAACAGCTTTGTTACTGTTTCTTGGGTCAAAATAAGTAACAATCTAATGCATTTGACTAATAATAAGAGTTTGGGTTTAATTTGGAGTGTTTAGACAAGACTTATAACCATTTTGTCCCAAAAGAGGCTTAACATGAGAAAACAAGCTAAAACCGAGAAAACATCGATTCGAAGCAGTAAACAAATTTGTTACTGTTTCTATGGTCAAAATATTTAACAATACAATGCATTTGACTAATCATAAGAGTTCGGGTTGAATTTGGAGTTTTTAGACAAGACTTATACCCATTTTGTCCCAAAACAGGCTTAAAACGAGAAAACAGGCTAAAACCGGGAAAACAAATTCGAAGCAGTAAACAACTTTGTTTATGTTTCTAGGGTCAAAATTTGTGACAATCCAATGCATTTCACTACTTGTAAGAGTTCAGGTTGAATTTGGAGTGTTTAGACAACACTTATACCCATTTTGTCCCGAAATAGGCTAATACCGAGAAAACATTAATTCTTTGCAGAAAACAGTTTTGTTAATGTTTCTAGGGTCAAAATATGTTACTATCCAATGCATTTGACTAATTATAAGAGTTCGGCTTGAATTTGGAGTGTTTGGTCAAGACTTATACCCATTTTGTCCAGAAACAGGCTAAAACCGAGAAAACAATTATTCGAAGCAGTAAACAGCTTTGTTACAGTTTCTAGGGTCAAAATATGGAACAATTCAATTTATTTGACTAATTATAAGAGTTTGGGTTGAATTTGGAGTGTTTAGACAAGACTTATACCCATTTTGTCCAGAAACAAGCTAAAACCGAGAAAACATTGATTTGAAGCAGTAAACAGCTTTGTTACTAATTCTAGGATCATAATTTGTGATAATCCAATGCATTTGACTAATTTTAAGAGTTTGGGATGAATTTGGAGTGTTTAGACAACACTTAAACCTGTTTTATCCCAAAACAGGCTTAAACCGAGAAAACAGGCTAAAATCGAGAAAACATTGATTCAGTAAACAGCTTTGTTACTGTTTCTTGGGTCAAAATAAGTAACAATCTAATGCATTTGACTAATAATAAGAGTTTGGGTTGAATTTGGAGTGTTTAGACAAGACTTATAACCATTTTGTCCCAAAAGAGGCTTAAAACGAGAAAACAGGCTAAAACCGAGAAAACATTGATTCGAAGCAGTAAACAAATTTGTTACTGTTTCTATGGTCAAAATATTTAACAATACAATGCATTTGACTAATTAGAAAAGTTCGGGTTGAATGTGGAGTTTTTAGACAAGACTTATATCCATTTTGTCCCAAAACAGGCTTAAAACGAGAAAACAGGCTAATACCGAGAAAACATTAATTTGTAGCAGAAAACAGTTTTGTTAATGTTTCTAGGGTTAAAATATGTTACTATCCAATGCATTTGACTAATTGTAAGAGTTCGGGTTGAATTTGGAGTGTTTGGTCAAGACTTATACCCATTTTGTCCTAACACAGGCTAAAAACGAGAAAACATGCAAAAAACGACATCTTGAAGCTTTGTCTTTCACTTACACACATATTATCTTCATCCCTTTCATATTTTCTATTGTTATCAACAAAATCACCCTCAAATTCTTGTTTGGAATGAGTTGAAGCTTTGTCTTTCACTTCCACACAAAGTCAAACCATATCTATTTTCGAAATTGTCTACAATTCGCAACATACACTGGAGGTGTATCTTGTGGTCATTTCTGCATAATCTTCTTAGGAATCATGTAGCTCAATTCAACATCAGAACATCTCCTATCCAAAGCATAATCTTCATAAACCATCTCAATGAAATCCTCCAAACGCGTGTTACCATCAGCTGATAACATTCGAGATGATCTCTTGCTATCATTAGCAAACAACTATCTTCCTCTTCAAACATCCATTTTCAACATACAGGAATTATCTTCTCCATCTACAAAGAGTAGTTGATTAAGAAAATGAGTTCGAACAGGGGTTTGAAGAGAAGATGATTAGAAGACGAATTCGAACAGAAATCTTGAATTGAGACGAGTGGAAGAAGATATAGAAGGAACGAAAACAAGAGGAGGTAACGATGGACTAATTTTGATGAATACGATGAAAGGGTCGAAACCTAAATTGGACGGCTTAGATTCCTTGATCTAAGATATTGGGCGATAAATCTGCGACAAAACCAACGATAAATCTGTATAAACAAATCTGCCACCAATATTTTCTGAATATAAATTTGCGATAACTAGAAATAAGTTTGTAACCAAAAATCTGCAGATAAAGGTTCTTAACAAGTCTCTATGATTAAGTCTACCACCACTAAAAAGTTAGTTTAGTCAGAATTATGTCTGCGACCGATTATATCAAACAAATCCGCTGTCACTAAAATTAAGTCTATGACAAAAATAAGTCTAGTGTAACATTGAATAAAAATGTGATTATTACGAGCCAATCTAGCAATTATCTTTACTCAATACAACTATGTAGCCACTTGCACACTTATTATAAGTCTATAGTTACGGTAAATAAATTTGTAGCTACTTAACATAAAAAGTTTGTACATTAAGTCTGTGGTTAGAAAATAAATCTATAGGACAAAATAAGTCCAGAAGAACAAATCTGTCCAACAAAGAAAATTTGTGTATCGTCATAAAAGTCTATAAGATATGTATGTGGTTGGTAGACAAAAAGTATGCTACAGTCTATAGTCAATACATCAGCCACAACGTAACAACAAATTTGTGGCGAAAACAAATATGTCACAGATTGTAGAATAAATATGTTGCATAAAAATGTGTAAAACAAATTTGTAAATTAAAATCAAATCTGCAAAAAAAAAAAAAACTATGCAATAAAATCTGTCACAGATTTGTTTTACACATTTATCTGAAATTTCGCGAAATTCAATTTTTTTTCGTTTTGCCTTGATGGCACTAAAATTTTAATGGCATTTTTGTTATAATTTTTTTACAACATAGCATATAAAAAGTATTGCAGAGATTAAAAAACAAAAATATTTTTTTTTGTCAACAAAAAATTAGCTCAGAAGAGCCAATAGGATGGAAAAATGTTTACAAACAAGACATTATGCGGAGAAGTACGCGCTTGGCTTGCCAAATTTTCCGCATTTACGTTTGCATTTCTAAAAACAAAAGATAAAGAGAAAGAATAAAATTCCTCCCTGTCACTCTTGATGTCGTCGAGGTATGTTGAAAATGCCGACCAGTCATGAGGAGAAGACACCAACTTCAGCAAGTCTGAACAGTCCGTGTAGAAAGCCACTTCACGAAAACCATGTCCGATCATACAGCGCATAACCCACAGGAAAGCTTCGACTTCAGCATGCAAGGGAGAAAGACTCCGTCGGAAATTCTTAGCCCCCATGGTTGGCGTCGGATCCTGAAGTTGGGTACAAATCCATCCTACGCCTGCCAATGAGTCACCCGCCTTCCAAGAGCCATCAATAAAACAACGGTAGCCTGAATAACTAGCAGAAAGAGGACTTGCAGACGTCCTCAGCCTTAGGTTAGAGTCGGGTTGAGTGGTATTGAGATCCTCATCCGCACCTTCCTCCTGGGCCTGCTGCCAAGTTGTCGCCTCGCCTTCCGCCACCCGAATAATCTCCTCAGGCTGCTCAACTTCATTCTCGAAAACTCTTGCGTTCCTTTCTTTCCATATGTACCACACAATCCAAGGAAAGGCCGAAACATTAGAACCCGGATTCTTAGGACCCAAAAATGATCCAAATTTGAATACACTGACCCCATCGGAAAGGAATTTGCTCCCACCGGTACCTGACATAAAGCCTAACCCTTACGAGCCGGTGGGCAAAGAAAAAGAGTGTGGTTCACTGTTTCCTCATCAGCACCACACCGTACACATCCCAAATCACAAGGCAGCCACGCTTGTGCAAGTTTGTCGGAACCGAAAGGCATCCGGACATTACCTGCCACATAAAATGTTATAATTTTGGTAGACATTGAACCTTCCAAACGCTAGATAGGAGATGAGTAATTTCCGCCCCGCAACCACGAGAAGCATAAGGTTGAACCAAGCACGAGAAGCATTGCATTTGGTCTAAATTGAAGCATGTTGTGATTTGATGTCATTTCCTACTTATAAGAACCTAATACTGACTTTTAATTATCAATTTGTGCATTGCTTTAAACTCATGGATACCATACAAATATTTGGATCATCTTTCCCCTTTTTACCACTCTTGTTGGTCCACGTAGCTGATTCTATCATTAAGATCAGTTTCCATTACCCTTAACTTATCCTTCTTTTAAGCCATGTTTATTCTTGTGTGTAAGGCCTTTTTGGGATTGAGCTTGGTAGAAAGTGTTAGGTTTTAGCTGACAAGAGTAAAGCCTTGTGTAGTTCTAGTTTGCAATCTTCAAACTAGATAGGACTAGGTGGTTTAATTTTTGGGTTTGATACTTGGTTGAAAAAAAAATGAAAAGAAAAAAAAAGATAAAGAAAGAAAGAAAAGGTTGGAGTCTTTAGGAGTGGAATGTGTTTAAATAAATTTAAGCTCTAGTGAAAGAATGGGAAGTATGAAATTGTTAAAGATGGTTCTGATCAAAGAAAAAGAAAGAAAGAAAAGAAGAGTCTAGCAAAAAGCTTTTATGTCTTAAGGAATAAAGAGAAAAGGGAACCATAACAAATAAGAAAGAAGCCCCATTCCACTAGTTAATTCAAATAAGATACCTCTCCTAAGACTTAAAAACAAAAGAGAAAAGGGTATTTGAGAAGAGATGAACACAAAGGGTAGAACTAGGACAATTTAAGATTAGAATCATAGGATAAACACTTTGAGTACCTTTGGGTAGACAAGGTTTTGTTCTTGTATGTGTCTAAGTGTTCTTACCTTTAGCCTTCTTCTAAAGCTCAATCCATTTTTATGAGAGAACCTTGATATTGATAAGCCCCACTCTAAAGAGAGATCATCATTTTCTCTAAAACCTTTATTATCAAGCCAAGTGAGTTTAATGCATTGCATAAGTTGATTCATGTTCTTGTTTAATGAATGTTAAAGGAAATGGTTTATTTGAACGTATGTAGATGTCTAAGGCTTAAATCAGTAAAGTTTGTGATAGGCTTGTCTAAAATCTTTAAGTACAACTCATTCAACTTTCATCATAGTACTAGTAACTTGGACATTGATTCTAGCTAGTTTATTAGCAAGCTTTAGGAGCTGAGATCCCACTTTGAAACCTCACTCATCTACTTATGTCTTGTTTATTTGCTTGAGGGCAAGCAAAGACTAAGTTTGGGGGTGTTGATGTTCATATATTTCACCTTTTTTTACCCTAGTATATTCACATCTTCTGCATGATTTACCATCCAGTTTGGCCATTATTGAGTAGCTTTACGACTGTTTATGCATTAGAGTAGATTTGCATTGCATTTGCATAGTTTCTTGCATAAACATGTGATTTTGGATCCTAAGGAGCATGGAAGGATGCTGAGAAGGATTTGAGCTATCAAGTGAAGAAGATCAAGGAGTTAGAGCAGAAGGAACCAAGTCCGGAAGTCCACTCGACCACCACACTCGACCAGACATTCGACCGAGTGCGGAGAGGGACTCGACCGGATGGAAGAAGCAGAAGAAGAGGTCACTCGACCAAGCACTCGACCGAGCACCTGGTCGAGTAGACCGAGCCGCCTTCCTATTTTGTCTTCTAGCCATTTTAGGACTTCACCTCTCTCCTATATAAAGTCCTTGTACCTCATGGCCGCAAAGAGAGCACCTTTTTAGAGAAATAATATCTAGACCTAGTATTTACCCTTTTGGGAATTATCTACTTTTTGCCTTTCTCTTGCTTAGATCATTAGCCACTTTTGTATTATCTCAAAAAATCTTTGATACTTGTTGGTTCCATAATTTTCTAAGTACTGAGAATTTGAGTTTGATTTCTTCTTCAATATTTTAGATCTCTATCTTATCTATCTAATCATGCAAGTTTCATTGATTTTTAGGTTTATGATTTTGTTCATCATGTTTAGTGATTGTGAGTAGTGTGTAGAGATCTTAAAGATGGATTAGGCTGGGCAAAGGTTATGGGTGTTTAGATTGATCAAGCTTTATTGTTATACATCTCTTCTAGATTAGATATGCTCTATGCTATCTTTATACTGAGAAGGTAAGGATAGATCTTAAGCTTCTTAACTTCACACCAATGTTTAAGTTTCTAGATAAAGCTAATACTAGAGATTATCATGAAGCATGCTAAGAGATTAGATGCTTAAAGTGATTTTTGACATTGATGATCTGGTTGTTTCATGCCTGCTTTTATATGTAATAGCTAGTGAGAGCTAGGTCTAAGAGTATCTAACTTGATTGTTATTGTCATGAGAATGGATTAACAAGTATTGGAAGATCATTGTCTAGAGATTTTTCATTATTGATTAAGGTTTGTTGATTAATCTAGATAACCATAGTTTGAGACCAGCCCATGAATCCATCCTTAGGACCTTTCTTTGTTTATTGATTTCCTTGTTTAAGTATTGTTATTCGCTTGCTGTTTGATTCACTTTCGTTTTGCTCTGTTTTGATTGTTGTTTTGCCTCTGTTCTTCATCCGTAAGTTCACTCGACATCCCACTCGATCGAGCATCCGATCGAGTGCTTGATCGAGCATCATCTTGTGTTCTTGTTTATGTTCTGCATTTACTTGTTTCACTACTTGTTTCATTTCTTGTTCCACTCCTGTTGCATACATTTCGTTTCTGTTTGATCCTGTTTCTTTACTTGTCTTGCACTAGTTTAATTCATGTTCTTGTGTAGCCTCAAGCAATCAGGATATGAATACTTATCTAAGTCACTCCTGTTGCTTTGTTTTCACTGTTTACTTTGCATTTAGTATCCTGTCTTAGTAGCTTTACATTCTGCATTTTATCATCATCATTAGGGTTTTAGTTCAAAACATTCATCACATTTGGCTTGACTTAGATAAGTATTCATATCCTGATTGCTTGCATCACACTCATTATGGATTGACATCCTTTATGCTACAACAACATAAGGGTAATTGAAACACCTTGCATCCACCTGTTCATCATCCATCATCTCTATCATCATTCATTCATCACCACCATACAACAAAAAAGAACATGTTTTACAAAGAGCGAGCTGAAACAATACTCCTCCACCCATACGAAGGAGAGTATGACCGAATTGGTTCCATTGGATTGGAATTCTTATAATACCTACCTTTAATAACTCTGGCAAAAAGAGAGTCTGGAGCCTCAATTAGCCACCATAATTAGTTGGCCAACAATGCCGAATTAAAATCGTCCACATTCCAAAACCCTAACCCGCCCAACTCTTTACTACAACACAATCTCTACCAGGCTAACCAATGCATACCCCCCGACCGATGACTGGAACGCCACCAAAATTTTGCCACTGCACTGGTAAGTTTGGATGTGATCGTTTTGGTAACCGAAAACAGGACATCACAAACGTCAGGACCGCAGTTGCAACTGACTTAATCATCACCTATTTTCCCCCTTTCGACAGCAGTCTTGCTGACCAACCATTTGTCCGACCCTGCAGCCTATCCCGAACAAATGAAAACACCTTCATCTTAGACCCACCCAAGCTCTCAGGTAAACCTAGATATGACCCCATTCCGCCCAAATTTGTTATCCTAAGAACTCCTTGGAGTTCCATTTTTTTATCCACATCAACCGTATGACCAAACTGAACAGTGGATTTGTCAAAATTGATTTGCTGTCCCGAGGCAGCCTCATACTGTCATAATAAATCCAAAATAACCCCACATTGTTCCTTATCCGCCTTGCAGAAAAAGACTATCATCCGCAAACAACAGATTCGTGATTGGCGGAGATTTATTTGCAACATTAATCCCTGTAATGAGCTTGTCTTGCTTCGCTTTTTGGATCTTTGCGATCAAAAATTTTGTACACAAGATAAACAAATAAGGAGATAAAGGATCCCATAGACGTAATCCCCTCTCTTGGACTATAAATCCATTAGGTTGACCATTCAGAAGAACTTTGTATTCAACCGAGCTAACACAAAACATAATCCACCCGATCCATTTTTCCCCAAATCCCATTTTCCGTAGTAAATTTTCAACAAAAACCCACTCCACCCTATTATATGCCTTGCTCATATCCGTTTTGATTGCCATAAACTTCCCTTTACAAAACGGATTAGTCTGTAAGCCATGAAACATCTCTTGAGCAATCAGTATATTGTCTGAAATCACCCAGCTAAGAACAAAAGCTGATTGGGTCTCCGAAATAAGCCTCGGTAAAACCATCTTAAGTTGTTGGCACAAAAATTTGGAAATAATCTTGTAGCCAACATTACATAAACTAATCGGACGTAATTCTGCCATCTGGGTAGGCTTTGCTACCTTAGGGATAAGATAAATGTGAGTCCTATTTAAACACACATCAAAAACACCTTCGTCAAAAAAACGATTAACCAAAGCCACAAGATACCCTTTAACAACCCCACATGCCTTTTGGAAAAACAAAGCTGTCATTTCGTCCGGGCCAGGAGCTTTATCCAGATGCATCATAAATAAAGTCTGTCTTACCTCAGCCTCCGTAGCTGGGGCTGTTAACCGCACATTTACCTCATTCGTAATGACAGTGTGGACCTCACATAAGACCTCACCAAAATTTTCCGGATTAATTGAAGAAAACAGATCCGCAAAATATGACACTGCTGTATTGCATATATCAACATCCTCCGTAGACCAAGCCCCATTCTTGTCAAAAAGACCCGTAATCCGATTACGTGCCCGTCTCTGCTTTGTTTGAGCATGAAAATACTAATAATTTTTATCCTCCACCTGCATCCATCTATTCCGACTCTTCTGATACCAGTAAACCTCTTCATCCCGATAAGCCTCCCGTCATCGGCCATTAAGATCCGAGATTACCGACAAAGGAGTTGCATCATCCGTTTGAGCAACGTCCAACTGGTGTTTTAAATCCTCAATCTTGTCTCGACCAAAAGGAACATGTGCTTTACGCCACCGAGAAATAGCCCGCCTACAACTCACAATTCGCTCCACAAAACTAAATTGACCCTGAGGATGTTCACCACCCCATCCCACCGAGATCGCCTCCATCAGCCCCTCCTTCCCAACCCAACGACGATCGAACGTTAAACACATTTGTCCCCGTGACCATTTTGCACTAATGTTTACCACAAGAGGCTTATGATCAGGAGCGATCATAGGCGAATATTCTGTAACCGTATCAGGAAACAAATCATGCCAATCCTCATTACCTAATGCTCTATCCAACCGACATTGAATTGGTTTATTATCCCGCCAACCCCCCCCCCCAAGAAAAACTGTCTCCAAGATAGGGAAATTCCAAAAAACCACAATCTTGAATTATCCCATTAAAAGAAAGGAATGAAGACGCAAGGCGCAGCTTTCCCCCTCGCTTCTCATGATTCCCTGTTAATTCATTAAAATCTCCAACCACAAACCATGGAGAGGACCTAGTGACCCCCATCCTTACTAAACGTCCCAAAACAAATCACGATGATTGGGAACCGGATCGCCACAAAAAATGTTAAGTGGATTAAACGTCCTTTGTAAACCGCTTCAATATCAATTAATCAGTTCGACTCATATAAAATTGAAACTTGAAAAGCATCCTTACTATAAAACAGAGCCAAACCACCACTGCAACCAATCGGATCTACTGTTTTTAAGTTTTGGTAACCAAAATGACCTACTAAACTTTCCAGCAGAGTTGAAGATTGTTTCGTTTCCATAAGAAATAAAAAAATCAGGTCGATGTTCCTTCCATAAATCCCGAAGATGTCCAATAATGGCCTTATTGCCGAGACCTTGACAATTCCAACTCAAAATATTCATTTAAAAAATATTATACATTTTGGTGGAACCCCACCCATGCCTACCTACTCTAATCCTTCAAAAGATAGGGAAAAACTTGTGCCCAAGGGGAGAACCCAAAAACCATATTTCCAACCAAGAGACCAAACTTAAGTGAAAAATAAAAACATAAAGATAAATAACCACACTCCCCTGTTCGAAGAACCAAAAATATAGTTCTCTCATGACCTTTGACAAAAAAAATAAGTATATTTTGGTGACGTATGTGACCAAATCAATTCTTTTAAACTTTTCTGCAAACCAGGGTGTTAGAGTCTTTGAGCTCCTATGGATCTATCAACAACGATTTATTTTTTTCTTATATATCTATATATGTTTGTTGTACGCTTGTGTTTGATTAGCCTATTTTATCCATTCATTAAATTGATGAGCTTCTACTCGTTATCTTCCTTTGGGATTGAATGAATAATGGTAACAATTATGTTTGCAAAAAAAAAAAGGGTTTCTGACCAACCAATCAAGGTTGAGAAATTAGAATAAAATTAATTGGCATAATTAAAGAAACAAACAAAATTATAAGCATGTTAATAAATGAATCCCAAATAGTTCAAAGATGAAAATATAAATTAAATAAAACAATCTAAAAGTACTACAATAAATTTTAAAATACAGTAGTAGAAAAAGAAGACTCATATATTAATCTTTTTTTGGATCAACATATTAATTCTTACTTATTCCTAACTGAAAAAGGAGAAAGTAGGAGAAAATTTTGGTTTAAAAAAATAAGAAAAATTTACCTTCTCATTAATTTTTCCCCCAATTAAACAAAATTGAAAACTTTGTTTTTGAATAAATTATTTAAATATGAAACGATCTATGTTTATATAAAAGTGAGTATTTATGAAATTTAGAATTAATAATTAACTGTATATTATCTTTTCCCTTTTTCTATTTTTTTGTAAAATTAATAACTTAAAATTAAAAATAAGTAAATAAATATAGTTTCGAATTTTATGAAATATATATATATATATATATATATATAAAATCTCCTTATCATTATTTAGAAAAACTTTGTATCTATTTCTTTATAAATAATATTTTTTTTGTAATCAAATTCTTTCTATTAAATATTAACTTTTATATATGTTAAAATCTGATATTAATAACTTGACACATGTCAAAATTTTGTTAATGACTAACTTTCAAAATCCAACTTTATGTATACTAAACCAGTTAATGTATCCTAATAACGAGAAAATAAGAGATCTCAAACAAAATAACCAAAAAAAAAAAGAAGATTTGATCGATGACAAGGAAACAAAAGAGGAAAAATAAAAAAAACTCACACAACTCATGTAATATTTGTTTGGCTCCACTATTTATATATCCTTATTATATTCTGAGTGGCATTTCATTGTTCTTTGTTGAAAATCAAAATCAAATGAGACAGAGAAATTGAAAATTCGTGAGAGATTGATAAGCAGAAAGGCTGCAACAATGGCGGCATCGAAGTTGTCACCAACCGATACCTGGGGTTCGACTCTCCCTGGTCCTCCCAGCCGTAACAACTTCGGATCCGCCGATCTCAGTCCATCCGGTCTCTTTGCCTTCTCATCTGGCTCCTCCGTCTCTGTTGTCGACTCTCGTTCTCTCCAGCTCATTTCCACTATCCCTCTCCCTCCTCCTCCCGGTGCTCTCTCTCCCTTCGTCACTTCCGTCCGTTGGATCCCTCTCCCTCTCCCCCGTGATCTACTATCCACCGAGCCCTCCGCCTCACACCTTCTCCTCGCCGTTGCCGATCGTCACGGCCGTGTCGCGCTCGTTGACTTCCATCTTCGCTCCGTCGTCGTCTGGCTTAATCCTTCCTCCGATCCCAAGCTTGGGGTTCAGGACCTCTGCTGGGTTCAAGCTCGACAGGATTCTCATGTCCTCGCCGCGATTTCTGGATCTTCTTTTCTGTCACTCTACACAGTCTCCGGTGGACTTTTCTGGAAGTACGATGCCGGTACGGAGATTCTCTCATGTCTCCGCCGCGATCCCTATGATTCTCGCCATTTCTGTGTGCTTGGCCTCAAGGGGCTCCTATTGTCGGTTAAGGTACTCGGAGACACTGAGAACGACGTTGTGATTCAGGAGATGCAGATAAAGACGGATTTCACTGAGCTATTGAGGTTGGAAAGAGATGGCAATTCATCATCTTCTTCGCCTGCTTCAGCCGCATTTCCGTTATACTTTGCTAGATTTGCATTCTCGCCACACTGGAAGAATATACTGTTTGTGACGTTTCCTAGGGAGCTATTGGTCTTTGATCTACAATATGAGACACCCCTCTCGACCACGCCATTACCTCGTGGTTGCGCCAAGTTTCTGGATGTTTTGCCGGATCCAAACAATGAGTTGCTTTATTGTGCTCATGTCGATGGTAGGCTCAGCATTTGGCGTCAGAAAGGGTAAGATATTTTTGTCCTTTATGGGTGAAAAGATGGGAAGAATATTTTAGGTATCATATTTTAGGGTAATGGTGCAATGTTAATAGCCTTGAGTTATCTGCTTCGATATGTTTCTTTTATTATTCAACTTTCTTTAAACTTGACGAATGTTTCTGAGAACTTGCTGAACTAGAAAGCTTTCCAAGTTATATTAGCTCATGTTTGATTATTGCAATCATGCTAATCTTTGAGAAAGTCAACCTCATTAGGGATCAATTCATAATTATAATAGCTTCCAAATCTGAAGTTCTTATCTGGTGCCCAGAACTTGTTCTGCATCTCAGGGGAAGAACCAATCTTTACCTATCTGGTCATACTTTAACTATCTGCTCTCTAGCTTCCTTTTATATAGTGTCTGAGAATTATGGTTTGAAAGAATCAGATGCATATGACTTTGTGTCTTCTAATGTTGATCAAACTTGGATACTCCTGTTCTGGTTGCTCATCTAAACTTCTCCTGGTTACATATCATTGCAGAGGAGAACAGGTGCATGTCATGTGTACCATGGAAGAGTTTATGCCATCTATTGGACTGTCCATCCCGTCTCCTTCAGCTCTGGCTGTTCTTCTCAGTCAATCGGACTCCACAATGCAAACCATTACAAAACTTTATCCAGATGAAACTTCTTCTGTGGATTTTGATAACCCATTTGACTTTTACGATGAAAGTATCGTTGTTTCCAAGACGACCTTTTTCTCCCTATCTGATGACGGTAAAATATGGAAGTGGGTCTTAAGTGCTGAAGGTGTTGAAGATGCTCTAAAAAATGCATCAGACTTGGACATGAGTATCGTAGGGGCTGATGTAGCACTCCCTGGAGCTATTCAGAAGAAAGATTTCTCAAATCTGGAGGATGGATTAGTTGTTACCCCTACAAATAAAAGCAGAGGTCAGACATCAAGTTCCTCCTTCGGAAGATCAGACCTATCATTTAAGGTAGGTGGCTGGAAGAATTTTGGGTTAACTAGTTACTTAATCACTATATAGTTGTTCCTCCAGATGTTAGAAGGTTGGTCTTACCAGGTTCATCATATATAGAGTTATGTTTTCCACAATAATTGTTTTGTGATCTTATCATTTTTTTCCTACTTAACAGGGCCTTTACTTGTTTACATCGCTCAATGCAGATCAGCCTGACTGGACAGCTTCAGCTTCTCTCTTCCACAGTCTCTACACTTGCTGTACCATCTCCGTCTCTTACGGCATCCCTAGCAAGTTAGTTGTAGTCTTCCTTGTATATGTAATACTAAAAGTGTTCCTCAGAAAACTCAAATGATTAAACGGATTGATTTCAAATGAAGGAGGGGGTAACATCCCTGCGGCAGCTGTTCCGTTGGTTGCTTTGGGAACTCATAGCGGGACAATCGATATTGTTGATGTATCAACAAATGCTGTTGCTGCAAGCACTTCTGTTCATACTGGTGTTGTTAGGGGCCTTCGATGGCTTGGAAATTCAAGATTGGTTTCATTTTCTTACAGTCAGGTGTGCAAATATATTTCAAAAGGAGCATGTTGAGTCTCATTGCTTTCATCTGTTTTTTCCTAGTGATTCCAATTTATGATTGGTTTCTTCCAGGATTAAGAAGAGTGTTAGGTTTAGTTGAATTTCCCTTGCTTATTCTAAAGCTTAATAGAATTGGGAATTGACATCCGGCATCATGCATCGGTTTGTGTTTTCAGGTGAATGACAAAAGCAGAGGCTACATAAATAAGTTAGTTGTGACTTGCCTTAGGAGTGGGTTGAATAAACAATTTTGTGATTTACAAAAGCCAGAACGTACTCCCATAAGAGCTCTTAGAACTTCTTCTTCCGGAAGGTTTGATTTTAATTTAATTTTTTTAGCTCGAGTATTTGATGCATAATAACAATGTGACGAATGCTATCAGGTTATCATTAATAATTTAAGCTTAGGAACATGTCTCTGGCTATTAAAGATCTGTCCCATTATCAGATGACAAATGTTAAATTTCAATCATAGAAGAAATTGGTTTACTATGTCAATGTTGAGGAACTATTGTAAAAGTGGAAGTTATTGGCTCTAGAGCGTCTGGATACCTCTTCTAAAGCTAACAGATTTGTTTTTTTTTTATGTTCTGATGCAGGTATCTTCTAATTCTTTTCCGTGATGCTCCTGTAGAAGTTTGGGCGATGACCAAGCATCCTGTCATGGTGAGTAAAGCTCAACCCCAATGTACCTTTGCTTTTCTACTTGACTTAGTCTCGTTGAATAGATGACAACAACTCTTTCTGTCTCATATGTTTACAAGCTTAGAATTGCACTTATACTCTGTAACTTTTCATCCATATGACATTTTCTTTTCTTTTGATGGCCAATTCTACATTTCATAATTTCTCATCCCTATCATACTTTATTCGTATATCCATTTACTGTCAATGCTTTTTGCAAGTGAAACTTGAGTAAGGAGGTATAATTTTGCACCACATAGGTTTGGACAAGCATAATGCCTAATAAGATCAATTATGCACAAAAAGGTTAAAGCTTGTGCCTTAAGATTTTTTAAGAGATTCATTAAAGCAACATACTTTCTGTGGCTTCTTATCTTGCCTATCCTCTTTCCGAAGTGCTGGAAAGTCTTTATTGCCATCTCAAGAAAAAAAGTAATGATGGTGTGTAGAATGGGTGAGAACGAGAACCAAAAGTGTTCTTAATATAAATATACTCTTGCATTTGAGGCTTTTAGATTCTGTTTATTAATATTTCATATCTAACTAGTGGAGCTTTCATATTCCTTCTAATTTTATAGCTTAGATCATTAGCTCTTCCTTTCACGGTAGTGGAATGGACGCTTCCGGCAGTTCCACGCCCAGGTCAAGGCGGTCCTTCTAAACAATCTCTCTCAGCATCCGAAGGAGTAGCTGCTCCAGCAGACTCTAGTGAGATGTTTTTGACAATTAAATCTGTGTTATCCTAATTTTACCCAGTCTTTGATGCTTTTTTTTCTAAGGGTTTGGTAATTGACACATCTGCAGCGTCTGTGGGCTCGGATGGATCGACTGAAGAAACTGTAGAGAGTTTTGCATTTGCACTAGTAAATGGTGCCCTTGGAGTATTTGAAGTCCAAGGACGTAGAATTCGAGATTACAGGTAAAAACTGATGGTTCCATTAACTCAATTGTTGTTCGGAAATTTTTCTTTCCATAGCAATTCCTTATCACAATGCAGATCATAATTAAGGGCTTTTAAATTTCTCTCTGTTTCTGAGAAGATAATATGAAATAGTGATTGCACGTTATTGCTTGCCTATTGTAGTGTTCCTTTCTCCTTATTCCATCTTGCTATATCATTTGTTTCTAATGCCATCTGTCATTAAATTCTTTCCTAAAAACAATTTGTGAGATAATGAGTAGATCTTTGTTGTCCAATTTCAGAAAGCGCAGAACTGCGTGTTATTTTTTTATCAGCTGCATTTAGATGAATTCGCAATCACGTTCTTGAACTTCAATTGTTGTGTAATCTTCTTCCTATATTCACTGACATATAGATGATCCCGCCTCTATTTCTAGACCCAAATGGCCATCTACCTCATTCGTTCCCTCAGATGGATTGGTTACAGCCATGGCATATCGCTTGCCTCATGTGGTTCGTTTCTTTTCACCTTCCAGTTCTCTCTCTTATTTTCCTGTGGAAATCATATCTTGCTATCTCTTTCCAGGTTATGGGAGATAAATCAGGAAACATAAGATGGTGGGATGTAACAACTGGACAGTCATCTGCATTTAATAGTCACAGAGATGGAATACGGAGGATCAAATTTTCACCTGTTGTTGCTGGAGATCGCAGCCGAGGGCGCGTAGCTGTGCTATTTAATGACAATACATTTTCTGTATTTGATCTTGTGAGTCTTAAGAGGAATTTTTGCATGTTTCTTGTGTTTTCAAAGGTGGTGTACTAGTATTATGCAATGTGAAGGGAAAACAAGAAGAAGACGGGTTTCATTGATACGTGTTTGAAATTGTCTGTCAACTTAAAATAACTCTTTTCTGACAGTTGCTGCTGAAAATTGATGCAGGATTCACCAGATCCGCTAGCCCAGTCACTTCTACAGCCTCAAATTCCTGGCACTCTGGTACTGGAACTTGATTGGTTGCCTCTGAGAACCGATAAGAATGATCCACTTGTTCTATGCATCGCTGGGGCTGATAGCACCTTCCGGCTCGTTGAGGTTACTGTGTATGTGTACACCTGTTCATTGAAAAATTATGATTAGTTTCTCCCTTTATCACTACAACGGTATTGAATAGGCATGTCTAGTTGTTTTTATATTTTGTTTGCAAGATGAATGTGCACCCTAAACCCTTGGAGAAAAGAACAACCCTTTCTCATGACCATGTAGGTGGGATGGTGTAGTGGAGTTGACAACTAGGCCACCCTTGTCCCTAGGTTAGGACTTAGGCATGTCAGGGTTAGGGCGAATAAAATAGTTTTCTTTTGTTTCTGAGGTGCATTATTATTGATCTAAGTTGGAATTGGCTACAGTCACTTACTTTGCTATCTTTTATTTCCAACTTTTTCTTCTGGATTTTGCAGA
>NC_025690.1:7589197-7589600 GCF_000633955.1 Camelina sativa | reverse complement strand
TATGGGCACCTGAAGCCAGGAAGGTAGATTCCATGTTCAGTTTCAAAATAAAACTCTTTTCCTTCACAAGATTAGCCATTCCCTTCTACCAGGATACATATAGATGATATGTTTGATTTTGGAAATGATGTTTAGATCGTAAATTTCCATTAACATAGTGTTTGTTGGTGAGCTTATATTCCACATTTTCCTGGACAGTGTGATGGTTCACTTAGATTGATGGCTTTTGAGCGAGAAGAATTACGGAAACGTGCTAATGAACGTCTTCCTTGGCATGAAAATTTGGAGGGGGAAGATTGCATTCAAAAACAAGTACACGAGTTAGTATTTCACTTTTAGAATGTCTTTATTGTTATTGTTTCAGTTTATTACTTGAAATTATGTCTAGTTTTTGTTGTAGATC
>NC_025690.1:7532797-7588548 GCF_000633955.1 Camelina sativa | reverse complement strand
TTTTGTTCGTCGTTGTTCTTGTCTAGGACTCCTTAGATCCATAAAGTAGCGCGTTTGCTTTTGGGTTTGTGTTGTGGTCCCAAAAGTTTTGCTTTTTGTGCGTGAGTTTGCTTTTAGGCGCGTGTAGGTTTCTTTTTGTCTAGTCATAGGTTGTCGTTAGCTTTGCTGTCTTCAATCATTGACTGTCCCAAATAAATATCTCATCCGTCAGTTTTAGACGCATTATACTCACGAATATTCGCACGCAAGATTGTATCCGTCAGTTGTCAGTTTTAGTCATAGGTACTCGTACTCGTACGCTGATGTGGTCAAGAAAGGTTATGCTGCAAGATTTGCTTTTGCAGCTGCTGTTTATGGTGAAACCTCAGAAGCACTTTTCTGGTTGCAACTGCCTCAAGCCATTCGCCATCTGATGAACAAGCTGACGAAAAGGTCTCCGCAAAAACTCCCTTCCCCTGCTTCAGGAGTTGATGAAGCAACTATGCTGAGTAAGATATCATCTACTGGTGTATGGGCACCTGAAGCCAGGAAGGTAGATTCCATGTTCAGTTTCAAATTAAAACTCTTTTCCTTCAAAAGATTAGCCATTCCCTTCTACCAGGATACATATAGATGATATGTTTGATTTTGGAAATGATGTTGAGATCGTAAATTTCCATTAATATAGTGTTTGTTGGTGAGCTTATATTCCACATTTTCCTGGACAGTGTGATGGTTCACTTAGATTGATGGCTTTTGAGCGAGAAGAATTACGGAAACGTGCTAATGAACGTCTTCCTTGGCATGAAAATTTGGAGGGGGAAGATTGCATTCAAAAACAAGTACACGAGTTAGTATTTCACTTTTAGAATGTCTTTATTTTTATTGTTTCAGTTTATTACTTGAAATTATTTCTAGTTTTTGTTGTAGATCCTGTGAGAAATGGAAACTATATATATTTTAGAAGCTTTTTAAGCTGAGAGAAAGATAGTTGTGTCTTGTATTGGTACATTATAGAATTTAGTTTTCGAATCTGAGTTTCCAGTTCCATGCTTTAAGTTTTGCTGTGAGAAGTGAATTCACTCAGTAACTTTTATGACCAGGCTGATTTCAGTTGGAAATTTGGAAGCTGCTGTGAGTTTGCTGCTTTCTTCCGCCCCAGATTCTCCCTACTTCTATCCAAATGCTCTCCGAGCTATTGCACTCGCTTCAGCTGTGTCTAAATCTCTTCTCGACCTCGCACTTAAGGTATCTTGTCTTGGTATATATGGTGGTCTTTTGTGTCTTAAAAAAATATCAGTCCATCACTTTTGTTACACACGTAGGTTGTTGCAGCCAACATGGTAAGGACCGACAATTCGCTCACTGGTACTCATCTTCTATGTGCGGTCGGAAGACACCAAGAAGCTTGTTCACAGGTTTAGCTTCCTAATCTCCTTCGTGATACTAAATATTGCATATTCTTCTGAACTAATGCTTCGACTGGGATTATCATTTTATTCTTATCATAACCATTTTATTAATTAATCACTAGGAAACGTTTTTTTAGCTGTCGTTTAATAATAGACAACGTTTTAGACACCAACTTTCGACCTTTCTAATATGCAGCTACAAGATTCTGGACGGTGGACTGATGCTGCTACCTTGGCTGCCACACATTTAGAAGGATCGGATTATGCTAGGTCTTTTCTTTTACTGTTTCACACTTTCACTGTTGGATCTGATTTATATTTCTATGAATCAGTTTATCTCGTGCCCTCTCTTAAACCACTCCCTCTTTATACTCAGGGTATTGCAGAGGTGGGCTGATCATGTTCTCCATGCGGAACACAATGTCTGGCGGTACTGTATCATACTCATCTTCGATACTGTTTAAATTGGATAATTTAAAAGTGACGTAGAATCCTCTAAAAAGAATCTCATAATCAAAAAGAATTACGTTGTATTGATGTAGGGCGCTTATTTTATATGTGGCTGCTGGTTCCCTGCAAGAGGCGCTAGCAGCTCTCAGAGAGGTGCAACAGCCTGACACAGTAGCCATGTTTGTGCTCGCCTGTCAGGAGATCCATTCAGAAATTGTAACCGAGCTGTCAAGCCTAGAAGATGAATCTGAATCTGAATATGCTTCTGGCGAAGGCACAGTACCTCCCGATCTGCCTGGTCTTGAACCAGGGAAGGAAGAAGTGACGGCAGTTTGCGAATATTTTCAACAATACCAGAGAAAGCTAGTGCATTTGTGCATGGACTATCAACCCTACACGGACTGATGAGAACTTATACAGCCAAACTCTTTCTCTGGCTTGGCAATTATATATTACTTTATCTCAGATAAACACACATGGGACTCTCAACCCTACACCGATGTTTCTGTATGTTGTACCTTAAGCCCTTGTTCTGTGTAAAATTGATTTTTAAGACCATATCAATTTCTCTGGTTGTTTGTTTGTTTGGTGGTTATTGGTTAAACGGTTGGAATTTTCCGAATTTCGGAAATTTAAGATCAAAAGGAAAACAATAACAATACACTTGGGTGTTTGGTAACGCACTAACGCTATGGTCATGCATTACAAATATACGACACACGACATATAATGTGGAGAATAACAACTCAGTTGATATTTTTTGGTTATCCTCAATGAAAGAATCTCCTCCGACAACGAGCTGATCCAAGTTCTTCATAGTCAGCCTTGGTGACACACATGGACTCAAAATCCGGGCTGGAAGCCAAAAGTGAACCCCCTCTCCATACACCTAGTATTGGGCTGCAAAAAGTAACAGCATCTTCCAAATAAAAAACGCTGCAAAAATTAAGGAAAACAAAAGGAAAGTATTGAGTTTGTTTACTCCTCCAGTGTTGTTATCTTCACATCAAAGTGGTCTGGGACTAGTGGTCGAAGCTCTACTTCCCTGCAATATATCAGACATCAACATCTCTAATAAGCATGAACCACTTTCGCGAGGGACTTTAAATTAAGACTTACAGTCTCTCCTTAAGTTGTGGAAATAATGTGCTTCCACCAGTTAAGATGATGCTGCCACAAAGACGGTCAAGGCTTTAGACAACAAAACTAATTCACTGGCAACTGAAGCCAAAAAAAAAACTGTATCCATTTGGAACCACCTTTGATACAAGACTGGTTGCAAATAAGGATGACATGAGCTTACAGCTCGGACAATGCACTCTGCAAGTCCTGCCTGATTCATCCCTGTCCCAAAACAAATAATTTACCATCATCAATCTTCTATGTACGACGACATTCGAACACTCTTTCATCGATACAAACCTAAATCCGCAGGCTGGAATAGCGTCTCAGGTACAAGAAAGCGCTCATTCGTTAAGTCAATCTCCTGCCAAAAAAAAACAAAAAAACCCTCACATTTAAGAGAAATCTCAACCTGCATAGAAGAAAAAAAAAAAAATGGGAAACTTCACATTTTTGTTCATGTCAGCCTTCTTCCTGTCCCCAACCTTTGCCATGAAATCAGACTCCACATGATCTTTATCTGACAAGCTAAGAAACCTCTTAGCCGCTTGAGGGTCTTTGACATAACCTTTAGTATGTGTAACACCATCAGGAAGAACATATGTAGACTTGATAAGATTATTTCCACTTCTAGCAAGGCGGAGATCACGAAGAAGGTCAAGTGAGACAAAACAAAGCTTCTCCTTAGCATCATCAACTAAAAAAGTTTCATCCATAACATTTATAGATCTATAAGAGACCAATTCCTTCAAGTAATTAGTGAAAGCTTTGCCTCCTAAATCAATCCTCTTAATGGCGTGATTAAGAGTGAAATTGTGAAGAACAGGAACAGCGTGAGTGAAGGAGAAGCCACAATCAACAACGAGACTACACTGAGTCTTTGAGAGGACTGAATCAGGCTGACGACTAGCTTCATAGAGATGAACAAGAGACTGAGGATGAGCTACGTAGAGAGAAGAGAATCCGAAGTCCTCGAAGACAAGCTCGTCGGTGGAACGCTGAACGGAAGGGATCGAGAGTGGTGGCTCAGTGAGGAGGAGAGAGGAGGAGGAAGGAGTGATGTGGAGGAGAGAAGTGAAGAGGTGTGACCAGATGTCGCGTTCTAGGTCAGAGTTTATGAGGTAGCCACGGTCGATGGGGCGGCGAACAGAGGCGGAGGTGAGGTCGATCTCCTCGGCCAGAGTAGTGAGTGGTGATGGGTGGAGGAATTTCTTCGATGAGAGAGGTTTGTAGAGACAGTTTGGGATTACGGTGGTGGGATCACGCTCCCCGCCTTGTCCAGCTTTGATTAGACCGCCACCGTTGTCTAGAACCACGATGTTTGACATTGATGACGACGGGTTCGCCGCCGGAGAACACTCTTCTTCCAAGTATTTTGTTTTCTTTAATTTTAAAATTGGGTTTAGGAACTAAGGGCATGTCCATCAAATAATTTAAGCAAAGTATCTTAAAACATATTTTATTCTTAATTTTGGAAAAAAAAAAAGTAAATTAAGAATTTTTAAAAAACTTTAATATTTCATGGATCTGTGTTAAATTTGAGATTCTTAAAAATATATATATATATATATATATATATATATATATATTATTGTAAATTATTATGGTATTTTATTTAAATTTATAATACTTGTATACTTTTAAAAATTGGTGAGCGATCAAAAATATTGATATCATTTAATTTACCTGTGGATCTAAAAATGTGTGTCATATCCAGAGGTTTTGTAAAGCTACAACCTCGAAAACAATTGTTGGATTTCCATATCCATGTGTATATTGACATTTCCATGCAGTTGGACAATTCCTCTACTCCCAATGCATATAATCTATGCTTCCTATCATTCCGGAAAATCCGCATAGTCGTTGAAGATCTTCTGGTGTGGGTCTGCGTAGGTACTCATCTCCAAATAAATGAATGATTCCTTCAACGAACTTTTCCAAACATAACATCGCAGTGTTTTTAGCAAGCTGGAGGTATTCGTCAACCGCATCCGCTGCAGAACCATATGCCATCATACGAATTGCTGATGTACACTTTTGTAGTGCAGAGAGACCTAGCCTTCTGCTACCATTTCTTCTTTGTTCAAAGTATGGAAGTTTTGTTGAGAGTGGTTCAACAATACGCATGAACAAGGGTTTGTTCATTCTAAAACGGCGACAAGAGATTTGAGAAGAATATGTTGCATCTTCACAGAAATAATTATCCCATAAGCGTTGGTGACCTGCTTCACATTTTCTTTCAATGTGGGCTCGTTTCTTCTTCTTGGGTGCAAACTAATTCATTGCTTGATCGAAACGATTCTCTAATGCTTGATCAAAATAATTGTCGAATGTTTGATCAAAATACTCATCCATCATTTCTTCAATGTTATTAGAAGAAGATGCCATTTTAAAGAAAAAAGAAAAATATATTGTAAAAAGGGAAGAAAATCTTGTAAAAGCTTGATATTGTGGGTACAAAATGGAAATGGAATAAGCTCTAGCTCTCGTTTATGTGTCTACGAAGATGCTCTTATGTAATGACGAGATTGTGGAGATGCAAAAGCATGATATTCTCGTCTGTGACCAAGTACATAGGTCCGTGAACCAAAAGCAACATGGATGTGACCAAAAGCTTCTTGTCCTAGCCATCCGCTTCTTGTCCGTGACCAAAAACTTGTTGTCTTCTTCTTCTTCTTCTTGTCGTCTGTGACCAAAAATCTTCTTGTCTTCTTCTTCTGCTTGTCGGCAATCCTGATGGAAGGACAAATAGAAACAAAAATCAATCATACAACCAAAATAGTTATCTAATTTTAAAACCAAACTACATGAACAACAAAGGAACATATACCAAACTGAACCGAATGAACAACACATATCATTGTAAACAAGTTAAACTCATTACATAGGCGATATCATTACATATCATTAAAACAAGTTAACACCATTACATATCATTAAAACAAGTTAAACTCATTACATAGCCGATAAACTCAAAGTCAAAAGCATGATGCAACAACTGAAAGAAACAACACAGAAGCAAACATACACTCAAAACTGAAACTAACTTGACAACATGTCATTAATTATATTATTCTTCAAAGCGATTTCCATTTCAGTCAGAGGCTCAGTTTTAGCAAGTAGACGGTCAAGAATTTTATGTTTACTTTGCTTCTTTTCAATCATACTATGTTTCTCTTTCAAGGCAAATTCCTTTTGCCTTATCTCCCACATGTTCTGAAACTCGACAAGAGAAGCGCCTTCTGGCAACTTTATTGGCTTGTTTACAAGCCTTTTACCTTTCACCTTTGTTGCCTTAATACCAGTAGGCCGAACTTCCTCCTCTACATGAGTAACTGGAACCGAGCTTGATGATTGTGAATGAAGATCATCACACTTCCTTCTCTTTGATGCTCCATTACCTTTCGCAGAATTGGATCACACCATTTTTTATCATTGCGAAGCTCCCTCCAAGCATGCTCAAGGGTGAACTTCACCTTATAATCATTTAAGAAGATTTCATTGGCCAATTTCATGACATCACCTTCATTCTGGCCACTTGATTTCAGCTTTGTTGCAGCCTCATAGCTTCCAACAAACTTGTAGACTGTTTCGTTGATCTTCTGCCACCTTTGCTTACAATGCCTAGGCTCTCTCTTTTCTACACCAACTAGCTTAGGACTTCCAGCACAATATCTTGCGATTCGTGAACAAAAAGTACTAAATTTTTGATCAACAACAACAATTGCATCTTTGCTAGTGTTGAGCCAAGCACCAATGAGCACCACATCTTTTGTGTGTGACCACTTCCTTCTACGCTCCTTTGATTTCTGTTCACCTATAGTCGCCTCCTTAGCATACGAATGGGTTTCAAGAGTGTGGCTTTCTTGTTGACTAGTTAACAGGTCCATAAAACCTTGACCTTATGGATCCATAGACAAGTTTTTGGGTTGTGTTTAAAAGAGGATCGAGAATAATGAAGGGTTGATGGTCTGGTTAGGTGTGTAAAGGAGAAGAAAGGTATGTGTTTAGCTTCAGCTAAACACATAATAGATAACTGGAAGTGAGGTGTAAGTGTATTTGATTTTTAAATGTGACATGTAATCAGTGACAACTACCAAGCATTGAGTTTAACCTAACACTAGACAATAAGTGTTTAACTGTGACAACAACCAACAATGTGTGTTTAAGTTTGCAATTAATGACAAGTACAAAGCAGTGAGTGTTTAAGTGTGACAGTTACCAAACAGTTCTTGTTCAATTTAATGATGCAAATTCATGATGCAAATAGCCGAAAGATCAAGAAAGAGAAAGATCAAGAAATAGAAAGATCTGATACATTTACCTTTTGGATTCCATAGCACGAATTAGCTAAAACGAGAGTTGGTAGCCATTAAGCTCCTTCCAGGCTCCACACACACCTTCAACAAAAATTCCAAACTCAGTTTATCCAAACTATAAAAATAAGAACACATGCTTTTAGTTAGTTAAAGGTATCCTATAAAGGATATCAAAATTTGAAACTTTAGTCTTGCTTCTGAGAATTTTGGTCAGAGAGATGACTTACTATGACAGTTCGTACAACGCCTCCACTGGCTCCATCACGGGCGATGACTAGTGATACCGCCTTCAGAACAAGTTGCTGCAAAATACAATAGCAAGGACCAATTACAACAAATGGGATTTGCGAGAGTTTGGCAAAAGCAGAAATATAATGATAGTTACCTCGGCTTCTTCTTTGGTCATGTTTTCTTTCCAGGCCTGATCAAAGAACCCGTAAAGATATACAAACTGTATAATCTTCAGATATATAAGCTAACATAAGCATAAATTCGTCTAGTTTCGTCGAATCAAGGCACTAACGAAACACTCACGTATCCTGGTGAAGGAAGTAGCGAACATAGTCAGAGACAACTTGAGAATCAGCAGCCTCCAAAGTGTACAAGAAGAGAGCTAGTTGTAATTAGTAAAATGCATCTTCAATAACCCAATAGCAAGTTAATATTGAACAACAAAACATCCAAGTAAGAGACCCAACAATCAAAAGAGTTTCAATAAGAAGTCTAGCGAGCAAAACAGTCACCACAGAATTGGTCAAACAAAAACAAAATTGAAATCCCTAAAGATAGATCCAACAAAGCGAGAGGTTAATACCAATCTAGAGCGGCAGATGTAGACATTGTCAGTGAGTTGAGTGATCGTATCAGAAGCCCTGTTCGCTACGTACTTCACGGGCGATGCCTGTTGAGTTTGATCTGCAATCAAGCAGCCTCCTTCCTTGAATCATCCACCAGTCAACAGACGAAACATCACTGAACAACAGTATTCAAAGGCCAACAATAGTATTCGGTTTCACCAAACTCCATAGGTCTCGTCTCACCTACAGAATACAACACAGAACATCACAAAGAAGACAAATAAAAATCAATGTTACAAAACCACACAACAATAGAGATCAAAAACGAAAAGAAGAAGAAGCAAAATTGGAAGGCAAACCGTGGAGGAGGAAGAAAGAGAGAGGCTGGTTGAGGAAGCAAGAAGGTGAACATGTAGCAGACACAATCCCTCCCAAGTTCTGGCTTCATACAGACATACACGTCTCAATGGTTTTGCAATCCTGTCCAAACAAAAAACTGAGGAAAAAGATGAGAACAAAGAAAAAAGATGAGAATTTGCAAAGATGTATCCATATCTACTACGCCGCAAGATTCACATTTACCAAACACATGGTTTCTTATGATCAAATAAAGTATAAAACGCAAGTATACAAACAAACAAATCAATTTCAGATTCTCAAACAGCTATCATCATACAACCATAATTTTACTAAAATCGATTCCAATTCGTATAACTCTAATTCTTCTCACATCCATAAAACTATGATGCATGTCCATCTACAGATGAAATCAATAAGATTCTGACCAAGAAAAAAACTTACATAGCATCTGATTTTGTTAATCAATTGGCTCTCGAATTGATGAACGGAGATCGTCGATGGTGTCTCTTACGGTGGAGATGTGATGCCTCCTGGTGAAATCCACTTTCCGACTAAACCACCTTTCAATTCTCGGCTTCTTCTCTATGGAGATGATATCGCCATCAATCGGGAGAGAGAAACGAGACAGAAAACCACATAACAAAAAAATAAAAGAAAACTTTATTTTTCACTCACCCAATCGGAAACTGACACACCAACCAAATTTCTACAAAAATCTAAAACATCCTATGTAACCATCGATCCTAAGTTAAATCATACAAAAGAGAATTAAATTTAATTTGTTATAATACTTTAGCAACTCTTAAGCAACTGGTTAAATTTTTTGATGGAGATGACCTAATGGTATAGCTAGAAAGCCTCAACGATTTTAAAGAGAAACTAGTAAATTACCTCACTAGTGTTTCACCAAGGGAATTTTCCCGTGTTACAATGAGATTTTGTAAACCAAATGTATATATATGTTTTAACATGTTTGATTGAAATTTAACGCCGTTTAATAGTTCCATTACGGCCACTAAAACGCTGTTAAGTTTCAGATTGAAATCTACCAACTATTTAAAGATTTTATTTGACACCAATTTAATATATCAGGTATTTTTATTTCAATCAAAAACTGTTAGATAGTCAACGTTCAAATAGAATTAATTTTGAGATTTAGGAATTTTTCCATATACATAATAAAAAAAACAAAGTACAGAGATTCTCCCTTTTATCAAAGTTAAAGCTAGGGAGTGTTACTGGTATATGATTTAATAAAAAGTTTAGTGTTATCTAAAATTTATTGTTATTCAATCTTGTTGAAATTTAGTACTATTATTTTTGTGATTTGTAAAAAATTATTTAAAATTTTAACAACTCTTTCATTTATCCACTTTCTATGATTTTATTGAAGTCATCAAAATTCTTCATAAATTATTGTATCTTTGAGAGAGGGAGAGAGAGTGGAGATTTCTATTTAACCAAAATTTATTCCAAAGGTAACTAGATTAATTGTTTTGTAGATATTTTTGATTTAGTTAGATTTTTACTTCCTATTAGTCGGGTTTTTTTTCCCGTTTACTTATGTTTTCGACTATTAGAATTTCAGTTTTCTTTTGTTTCTTTTTTCTTCTACATGAATTTAATTTCAAATTCTGTATTTTTGTGATTGGGTTTATCTCTAGCTTTCTCCCTCTCAATAACAAAGTAATTTTTATGTCGTTATTGTCGATTAGGCTTGAAGAAGACCTTCTACTTAGATCTAAGGCGGAACTTTAGCTTTAGAGATTGAATTATGTTGAAGCTTTTTCAAGGTTGTTCAGATGAATCTCTAGAGAGAAGGCTCAAGAGCGTGACTACAAGTTTCATCTATTTATAAACACTTCTAATGTTTAAGACAATTATCGGCAAGAGAATTGAAAATCGATACTAAGGTTGTTCTTATTACTCTGGACCATGTCGTCCTTTTTTTCCCTATGGTCATTTGCATTAGAACAATGTGGAAGCCCTTGGTTAATTCAATTAGTTAGGGACATCGGAACATATGAACCAAACAATATTTCTTGGGGCTATTTCTCTATTTCTAAACTTTTATTATTATTTTTTAAACTAAAAATAAATTTCAGTGTATTGCCATTTTCTAGTATTAAAAAATTACGAAGATGAGAACCAAATCTAGACTTTTTCTAGGATAACTGGATAAGTATACATTTTGTCCACCAAAATAATATTTATCTATCATGTATTTTTTAGGCAACTAAAAATAATATAAATTTATATTTATTCTTCATGACATCTTGTAAATAATAACTGTTATTTATTGGTACTAGACATAATTTTAATATTTGTGGACAACTTATGTATGTTGTAATTTTTGTTACAGAAATAGTTTCTACGACCTAATAATGTATTTTATTTCAAGTCATCACTGAACACACATCATAAATTTTTTTGTTTTGAAAACATTCAAAATTCCCACTTTCCCATTTCCTACCTGTCACCAATATTTTTTGTTCATCACATTTTTGTCCATAGCCTCCAGATAGAGTCAACATTATTTACTCTAAATCCTAAATAGTAAAATCTACCCCTAAAAACTATACCAAAATCTAAAATTTTAAATTCAAACCTACAAAAATAAATTATACATCCTTAAAATCAATCTTTTGTGTTATGGGTATTTGGAAAAAAAATATTTTGTGGTATTTTGGGAAAGAAAATTTAAAATATGGTCTTTTTAGAAAAAAAAAATTAAAATGTGGTATTTTGAGGAGTTCTTCAATAATAAAACTGGAGAAAAATCCTAAATATTTGTAAGCAATCAAAAAAATTATTCGGTTTGGCGTTTTTTAATCAGACCAAATTTAACCGAAAACTTAATTAAAATAAAAAACCAAATGAATTTTAAACTTAACAAATTATTTCGGTTCGGTTCGGTTTTTTTGCCCACCCTAAACAGGACATGTGAAATAAAAAAGGGTCCGTGTGAAGATGATGCGTGTGTCCGTGCGAGCGAAAGAATTTTGCTTAGATACATACTGACTGAACAGGGACGACGTCCTATTTCCCCCTCCGAACTATCATATCGTACCAGATTCACCTCAATCTTTGACCTCGATCTATATCTCCTACGAACTTAAGTATTCCATCTATTTCTACCCGAAGCCATACTTCTATTACTATTTCCCCTTCGAAATATCATATATCACCTATTGCTCCATGAATCTTGGTTTATACGATTTGCTATTGGTTTACTATTTAATTAACCAACTAATGAACTCATTTAACCGGATTTGACCAAAATTTAATCCAATTACAAAACTAAATCAAAAAAACTTGAAAAACAAAAATTCCCAAATCGATTTTTCTTCTCTCTTCTTCTCTTTTTCTTCTTTTCATTAGAAGAAGAATTCGAAACCCTGCAAATAATCAATAATAAAACAGGTAATCAATTACATAAACTTAGATAATTTACACATGATTTGACCAAAAGGTTGATATTATATATTTAAAAGCCCAATAAGAGGCCCAAATATTCTCAGAGTGATATCAACCTAAACCCTTATTTAGACGCATTCGATAAAGATAATAACAAACTTATCTCTTTCGTCTTCTCTTTTTTTTTTTTTCATCCAAAGGTCCAATTAGCCTCTCAAGCCCAAATCTCTCTTTTCAGAGCTCTCTCTCTCTCTTCGCCGGAGATCGGCTCATACCTCCGTCACCACCGTACGATACCGGGGATTTTCCCTTCTCCTCCTCGACATAGAGTTTCAATTTTCCCCTCGCCGCAGGTACTGGTTCTCGAAACCCTATCTCTCGATTTAATATCGCCTTATTTTCTTGGATCTGTTTTCGGGATTTTTTTTAACAAATTGTGGCTCGTTCGTATCTCGAGTGTTTGGTTCCTGCTTTTTGAAATTGTTATCTTAGATCTACTCTGTGAAAATTCTCAGCTTGGATCTGCTAATTTCTGAAATAATTCAACATTACGCCAATTTTACTGGGTAGAAAAAGTTTTAGGTCGTTTAAGGAGCCAAAGTTTTAAAAAATTTCTCATGGAGGCAAAGGTAGTTTGAATAACTTGAATTGTTGTTTGTGTGTGTGATTTAAAAGAAAAAGCCCGATCTTATGTGCTCTGGTCTGGTTTTAGTTCCTTTGTTTGAATCACCTTCGTTGTGTTCAACTTTTGTAATCTGGGCTCTAGTTTTTGTTTTGCAGCCCATGTTTGATCGACTCTCAGGACCTTTAAAAATTCCAGATCTGTGTTTTTTTTTTTTTTTTTTTTTTTGTTAAGTGGTTGGATCTACGCGATAGCTTGAAATACCTGTTTTGCCCCTAGATTATTTACCGTGGGTCATGGCCTTGTGGAATAGGCCCAATGATTAAATAAATATTTAAATAGTTTAGTCGTTTTAGACTCCCATCAATTTCGGATAATCGTTATAACTTAATTACAATTCTGTGATGTGTGGGCTTTGTAATAATTTATATTTGTTTGGTTTTTGTAATGTAGCAAGAAGATGGAAACAGCTTTGGAGGTGTACAATGATGACACTGAGATGAAATCACCAGAAACCCAACCCATCAAGCGTCGCAAGAAGAAGTCAATGGTGTGGGAACATTTCACAATCGAGTGTGTAGAACCAAATTGCAGAAGGGCTTTCTGCAAAGGATGTAAGCAGAGCTTTGCTTACAGCAACGGTAACAAAGTTGCTGGTACTAGCCATCTTAAGCGCCACATTGCCAAAGGGACTTGTCCTGCGCTTATCCATACACAAGACAATGACAACAACCAACTGATGGGTACTCCTTACACCCCCAAGAGTGACACCCCGAGAAGACGTTACCGAACCCAGAACGGTAGTTCCTATGTTGCGTTCAATCAGGACAAGTGTCGTCAGGAGATAGCTAAGATGATCATTATGCATGACTACCCTCTTCACATGGTTGAGCATCCAGGGTTCATCTCGTTCGTGCATAGTATTCAGCCCCACTTTGATGCTGTGAGCTTCAACAACGTTCAAGGAGACTGTGTGGCGACTTACCTTGCAGAAAAGCAGAATGTCATGAAGTCTCTAGAATGGATTCCCGGACGCTTCTGTCTGACGTTGGACTTCTGGAAGTCTAAGCTTACTCTTGGGTATGTCTTTATAACTGCTCACTTCATTGACAGTGATTGGAAGATACAAAAGAAGCTTCTCAATGTTTTGATGGAATCGTATCCAGAAGCTGACGAAGCATTGAGTCTTGCCGTTGCCAATTGTGTTTCTGAATGGGGTCTGGAAGGAAAGTTGTTTTCCGTCACCTTCAACCATCCGGCAAGTAACCCCGCGGTTGAAAATATCAGACCTCTACTCTGCATCAAGAACCCTGGGATTCTGGATGGTCAGCTAGTAATAGGGAATTGTGTTGCCCGGACATTTAGTAGCCTTGCTAAAGATGTGCTGGAGAAAGGAAAAGATGTGATCAAGAACATCCGGGACAGTGTGAAGCACGTGAAAACCTCAGAGTCCCATGAGGAGAGGTTTGTTGAGCTCAAGGAACAGCTTCAAGTTCCAAGCGAGAAGCTACTCTCTCTTGATGATCAGACGCAATGGAACACAACCTATAAGATGCTCGTTGCTGCTTTAGAATTAAAGGAAGTCTTCTCGTGCTTAGACACTGCTGATCCTGACTACAAGCAACCTCCTTCAGCAGAGGATTGGAGGCATGTTGAGGCACTTTGCACATTCCTGAAGCCTCTTTTTGAAGCAGCCTCCACTCTTCGATCTAGTGAAAACCCATCTGCTGTTACCTTTTTCCATGAAGTTTGGAAGACACAGTCAGATCTGTCTCGGGCGATAGCTGGAGAAGATCCTTTTGTCGCAACTATTGCTAAAACCATGAAAGAGAAGGTTGACAAGTACTGGAGAGACTGTAGCTTGGTTTTGGCTATGGCGGTAGTGATGGATCCTCGGTTCAAGATGAAGCTTGTTGAGTTCAGTTTCTCCAAGATATTCGGAGAAGACGCTGGGAAAAACATCAAGACCGTGGATGATGGGATCCATGAGCTCTTCAGCGAATACATGGCGCTCCCTGCACCGCTAAAACCAACATCTGAAGGTGGGAAAGTGGATGGACTGTCGGATTTCGACACGTACATAATGGAGACGACAGGGCAGAATCTTAAATCAGAGCTGGACCAGTACCTTGATGAAACACTGCTTCCCCGTGTTCAGGAGTTTGATGTACTTGACTGGTGGAAACAGAACAAGCTCAAGTACCCAACATTGTCGAAGATGGCTCGAGACATCCTCTCGATCCCTGTTTCGGCTGCAGCCTTTGACTATGTATTTGACATGGAACCAAGGGAGATGGATGAGTACAAGACGTCACTGAGGCCTGAGACAGTGGAGGCCCTGATTTGTGCAAGGGAATGGCTTCTTGAGAATGATGCTTCTTCCGCAGCGGCACAAATGTCAAGTGCTAACATCAAAACTGAAGCATAGGTGTGAGACTTTTGCTTCATTATCTCTAAATGTTGTTGTTTTCTAGAAGTTTATATGTTGTCTTTTGTGTTTAGTCTTAAACCCACTGTGTGATTTGCAATTAGGAATTTGCCTCTTTAAATATCTACTGCACATTTTGTCTGATATGTTCTTTCCTAGATGAAGTCTACGTAGGGATCATCAACTGATCTAATTGCCTCGATGAAACCTATCTCTTAATTCCAAAACTAAAACCTTTCTTTCTAACAATTTTTACAACGTATACGAGTAATTGAACTCCAGACAACCGTTTTGGTACAAGGAGAAATTTTTTAAAACAACTCGTAAAAGAAACCTAAGAACAAAAGGTAATGTGAAGACTATTTTTTCTTGTAGCTAAAAGCATTAAATGTAGTATCAAGAAGACAATTTAATGTTAAGCCTCCTTAACCAAACGGAGTGAAGTATCATGTGGATCACATCAAACGGTTGAGCCGGGCGATTCACCACAAAATGCCTCCTAACTTTCATAACATTTTGATACATCCTTATATACTTATCATGTGGAATCTTTTGCAAAATCTTCTTAATGTCAGGGATTTTATTGACCGGAATATCTACCGAGAACTTGCTCCAATCAAGCACGTCACTGAAGGGAAGCGAGTAGTTGTCAGATATAACGACTGGGACGCACCCTGAATAAATGGCCTCGACCTCTCTAGGGCTAGCAACCTCGTAGCCACTAGGACAAAGACAAAACTTGCTATGACCAATCAAATCATGATAGTTTTGTCCTTTTGTGAGGCCGTCATACACTTGAGCGTCTTTATCCTTTCCTTTCCAGTGAGTGAACAATACTTCCCTAATGTATCCGTGAGCTCGTCCTGCGAAGAAAGCTAAGATCGTCCTGTTCTCAGGGTTTTGGCCCATGTACGGTGGCTTTAGCTTCCCTTTAGGAATGTTAATCTCCGGTATAGAGAAATCAATGCTTGGTCTGAAACCTTCCGTTGTGTTGGCGTTGCATAGTCCTCTGATGAAGTCCTTGAAAAACTCTGGCTTACTATTCGACACATCGGGAGCCTAATTAGTCACGTTATGTAGAAAATAATTAGTCCGCTGTTCGGTCTAACCAATCCAAACCCAAACAAAAAAAAACCCGACTTGTAACCTAATCCTTCAAATATTTTCTACATAACTAAAAACCATATCAAACCTAACAGAATGATATAAATCCATACCTAACACCAGATGATATCAGCAAATGAACTATATAAATTGCGTGTGAATTACCCAATCGTGGCAAGAGACCATGAAATGGTCAGCGCCATTGCTTTGGTTCCAAAAAGGGTGCTTGCGAGCCACGACATCTACATAGTCGTTAAAGATCCGGTAGAGGCGGGCTCGGTTGAAATCGGAAGGCGAGGCAATAGGCTTGTAGACGTACTGGACGATGTTGGCAACGGAGAAAGGCAAGAAGAAGGCATGAGCTTCCTCTGGCCGGGCAGCCCTAAACCGACCGCTTGGTCCTCCCATTATGTTTCCCAACTCGTCGATGAACTGTCCCTCAATTCCGTAGATATCGTTTACTGGTCCATCGTGAACCAGTGGCTGCTCTCCTTCTTTGTACGACCACACCTTAAATCTTTTCATCATTTCTATGTGACTCCTGATTTTTTTTTTTGTTCAACATTATCTTTCTATAGTTAGTAACCTAGCTAGTATCAATATTTAAACAATCAACCAAAAACAAGTACATAGTAATTCTATCAAAAAAGTTTTTCGAGGAAGATGTCTTAAGTTATCTATATGCATATTTAATTAATCAAATAGTATGAGCTGGTACCTCTTCGAAGCATTTTAGAAATTTTAATAATAAGTTTGAGATTTAATTACCCCAAAGTAAAGTATAGCCGGTTATTATGTCAATCAAAATGTCAATTTTTTTAATCAGTTGGCTGTAAATAAACAAGGAATTAAACTAAAGATGATATTTAGATTTTTTTTTTGTGAAGATAATATTTAGATATGTAATTAAGCAAATTGACTTTTTTTTGTTTATCAACCATTAGGTCATAACATGCTGGTTCATTAGCCTAATTCCTATATTCGTAGAGAGAGGAAACTCGATCCCTGGTATAAAATTGTCTTGTACATTAAAGACTTACTTTTGACCACTCCACTAAGGTCACACGTTAGTGCAGTAATTTAGTCTCTCACACTTTACTAAAAGTCACTTCAAATTAACTTCTTTAAAATAATCTTTTTGGAAAAGAGTTGAAAGTCTAATTAAGTTTGGCATATTGGCAGTAACTTAGTCCGTGAGAATTCCACAACATCACGTGAGACTGACATGCACTCAGTTTCTAAAAATCAGTGGAGAGTTTGGTCAAACTATGCCCTCAAGTTAGGCAATCTATTACGATAGGGTTGACTTTTAATTTTGGTTCATGCATAGATAATGTTATGATAAAAGTAAATAGATTGACAAAACATACTGGGAGATTTTCAAAAATACTCATTTTTCAATGTAAAATCACTAAATACTATTTTGAAAAAAAAAAAAAGTTAACATAACACCAACAAATAGGTTGGGAAGGTTTTTTTTTTTTTTTTTGGATAACTTTCCTGGGATCCGGAGAAATTATGTTAAATTTCAAATCTCCGTGGCCAATACTACTTGAACATAGATGGCGGAACTTTTTTTCGTTTTATGAGTGGATGAAAGCGACTTAATTTTTTAATATTTCAGTTAAATTTAAAAGTCATTTTTGAGATCCCTTTCAACGATTTTATGACATCAAAAACCTTAAAATTGTGGTATTATTAAAATTTTAGAAATTTGATGAAAACTTTGGAAAATAAACATAAAAATGGTCTTCTTTTACATATGAGATATAGTCTTTGAGATCATAAAATGATCAAATTGTTGCTCACTAAGTTTTTTAACTGTATTTTAAGCACTGGATACGATACATTGAATAAACCTTTTTTTAACGTAATATTTAATTACTCTATAGTTCTATTGTAGTTTCAAATTACAAAAAAAATAATAATCAAAACAAATAAAAATAAATATAGTTTTCAAGATTTAACAAGCATTAATTTTGTTTTTGTAAACTCATCGGTTTGATCGTTCAATACAATTTCAAAGGAGACAAAAACAAAAAAAGTTGTAACATATTACAACTTGTTTAATATTTTGGTTCCATGAACAAAAATACATTCTCGAATATATCGATTCATCAGTTTATATGATATATTTAATTTTCTCTGTAGTTATTTGCCAAATTATATGATCTTTCATCAGTTTATGTTCCGTTGATGGCAGTTTAGATACTCTTTTTTTTTCAATTTCTGAAATCGGTATATAAAATCAAACTTAGAATTAGAAAATAGAAATAATTATAAGAACAAATCAAATAGGGAGGCAAAGTAAACTCAACTGATGAAAGGCAAAGGAGTTTCTGTAGATCTGGCCTGTGGGGATATAAGTAACTTCTTCGTTGGATGTGTAATTCTTAGAAGCAACGGCTCTTCTAATTGCTGCCCTTGCTTTCCTCAACTCTTCTTCTCTTCTCTCAAGATTGCTCCTTCTCTGCCGACATTTCATTTAATTTTGTTATTATGTTATATAACTATATAATCGTAACTCTTACTTCATTTTTACTACTAAAATTAAAAGATATACGACCGGTTTTCTATGCAAAGAATATGCATGTACATGTCAAGTTGACCAAAAGAAAAGATTGTGAACGTTTCAAAAGTTGTAAGAATCATTACTATATACATATACATCGAGTACTAATATAGTATATGTACCATGCATGCGAATAATATAACACATGCATAGATCATGGTGATATGTTAGCAGATTGTCGAAATTCGTGTATAGGTTTGAGAAAAATTATTCATTATTCAATCTTTCATATGATTTTCACCATATAGCTTTCTACCTACGTAGATTTGAAAACATTAATAGTAATCAAAGAGCAAACCATAATACATATGCATGATCATGCTAGAGATACTTACCTTTATGGAAATCGGAGGAGAGTGTATTGAAGAAGAAGGTGAGGATTGTAATGCATTAGTGTGATCAAGAAGAGAAGATAGAGTAAGTGAAGAGAAGAACTGTGTACGATGAGAAGATTCATTACTAGAGGAAAAACAAAAGACTAGGAAGATAAGAATTAGAAGAAGCACCAATGTAAACCCTAACAAGCAAAATCTCTTGGGATAACTTTTTGACATATTTTTTTCCTTATATATGGTAAAAGGCTTCTCTGGATCGTTGTCTATTTTCATTTGGCTTCTTGAACCTTTTATATGCTACTTCAAGCAACTCATGTTTGACTTGGCGAGTTTTAAAATAACATTACTATGACATGCACCTAACCAATTAAGCGGCGTAAGAACTAAGAAGCCATCTTAGTCGACGTCATACGCTCCTTCGACACCAAATATTCTGTAATAAGGCCACCATTCGTCATCTGAGAGATTTCTGGAAAACACAACACCCAGATTTTTTATTTCAGAATGACCAATGTGGCCTTATTACCAAGACCTTTCAGAATCTATATAAATATCAACTAATTGATATCATAATTCATTTCGTGACAAAAAAAAAAATATCATAATTCACAACTTATCTCAACTTTCAATACGCAAACACACAATTTATTACATACCAAAAAAAAAATGTAACTGTACGGTTAAAATTAGTAGAATAGACAAATTCTTTTCCCTTTATATAAGCAGTCCAGCTTTTTTTAGAATTCAAAGAAAGAAGTTAACTCTTCCGGGATCAGTTTGTCCTTTGCATCTGATTTTAGTTGGTGTTTGGGTGTTTTCTCCAGTAATTTAACCAAATCCAAAAAAATCATAATTATGTTAGTTTAATAATATGAAACATGTTTTCTTTAAAACACACTTATATTATGTTAGTCAATCATATTACACATGTATAGTGAAATTAGATTATATTGTGTTTTTAAGAAAAAAATTATTTGATTTTATATCCACCGACACATTTTCTATATAATACCAAATTTTATGTTAAAATCATACCCCCAAAAAAACGTATAGTTAACTATGATTTTGCTACCCCCTTTTTTTTTTTTTGTTTCTGCTAGTTTGGACTCTACGATTTGTTAACTTTATCAACAAATATATATATCATCAATGCCACAATGTCCATGCTTGGAACAACGTAATTTTTGGGTAACTCTCACATGCTCCTTAACATGACTTAATGAGAATAATAATACTAATTTGACTAGTACATACTTTTTCTCTAGTCAACAGACTCGAAGAATACTACTAAATGTAGAATAGTTAAAATTACAAAACTCCAATCCCTAGACGTAAAGTTGAGTCGCTCGGATTAAGCAATCTCTTCTTACTGCGAAAATAGCCGCCAAAAGTTTTTTCACGTATTTGGATTTCGGTGTCCGTATTTTTTTTTCATTTATAAAACTTGAACAGTAGAGTAGTAAAATACTGCAATATATTTTTAGAGAACATCCGAACATAAGAGAAAACTAGACTTTTTAATACTTCTGTAACATCCGTACTATCACAAAAGACGAGACAACATGTAATACATTTAGTTTGGTTAAAAATGTATTTTTAAAAAAATTTATCAACGAACAAAGTTTAAACTACAACTCTTAAAATTTAGTAATTTGGGGAAAAGAGAATAGAAGGAGGTGAGTAAATAAGTTTACCGAGTGAGAAAATCAAACTCTGCCCACTACACATATAGTAATCACGTTCCAAATACAATCAACAACCATTACTTAGCATCAAAATGTCTATCAATCAAACTAACAAGCAAACATCTTATTTCTCCTCAATAAGTTTCATCTTATTTTATGCACTTTTGTGGCAACTACCACATTTAAACATTTTTGTTTTTTACATTAATTAAGAAGTTTTCCTTACCTTATATGCTTGGCCATTATCACTTTTTCTGGCTCACAAACCCCATTCCTGGAAGACCATGACCCATAGCTCGATTCTTCTTGTACATTACAGTCCAACATCTACAAGTATGCTTTCCTTTCTTCATTCTGTGTTCATAACAATTTTTGTAATATAGAATATACACTAAATCATAACATCAAATCGTATTACTAATGTGATTCACATATATCATATTACTAGCAACCTACTTTACCATGCATACAAATTCACACAAACACTTTTAATCAACAAACAATTTTCAGAGTCTAAATTCACACAAACACTTTCAATAATAATCGCACCTGAGACAAATTGTCAGTAGGAACCATTAGGGGGAGGTATTGGTTTAGGATTTAGAAAGAATTTTAATGACTTTATGTTGTTGCTGATTGTTAGAATCATAGAAAATTGAAAGTTAAAAATGAAGGATTCTAAGAGATTGTTTATGAAGTTTTTTAAAATCTTGATGATTTGTTTTTTTCTAATCTTGTAAAATCTTTCTATTTGATGAAAGAGTTTTCATGACTTTTGTTATGAAGGAAATTATATAAAATCCTAAACCAATAACATAAAATTTGAATTTATTAACAATCCAAGATTCTTTTGTTTTACTTGAATAATATAAAACTTTTAATGACTTTATAAAACTCTTAATCCAATAACACTAAATTTATCAAGATTTTAGATAACTTTTTACAAATCCACAACCAATAACACCAAATTTTTAAAGAGTTTTTAAAAGTCTTGATTGAATAACAACATATTTTACCTAACTTTTAAAGTCATTAGTCTGTATTACAAATACTTCCCAAATGAATATTTACATTCGTAGCGAAAAAAAAAAAAAAAATTGTAAATACTTGTAAACCGGAACAGATAGTCTCAAAAGCCCAATAAAAACCTCCAAACAAACAAAGGAATTTTCTCTAGGCCTGCAGATACTCTTCATCCATAGGCCTAACTAGATTCTCAAGCCCAATTATATATTTCCTCGTCAGAGATCATCGACTCGATCCCTCCTCCTCCGCACCGGCAATGCTTGCGACGGGGATCACTCTAGCTCTACCTTATCCTCTCTCTTTCAAAACCCAAAATCTCAAGCCCTTATCTCTTTATACTGATTCGTCTCCTCACTCAACCGCTCGTAAGGTACTTGCTCCAATTTGTTAATCTAAATTTGCATTGCTTCACTCTATACATATCGTGATTTTTTTTTTTTTTTATTGGTGTCTACAGTTGATTAAGGAATCGAAGTTATCAAGAGTTTTTAGTCGAAAGATACAAATCGTAGACTATGCTTCATTAGTTCAAACCTTAAGACAGAGAAGATTGCCTGAAGTAGCTCATGAGATCTTTATCCAGACGAAATCAGATAACTTGTTGCCAAATTACAGAACCCTTTGTGCTCTAATGCTTTGTTTTGCCGAGAATGGGTTTGTTCTTGGAGCAAGTAAGATTTGGATGAGATGTTAAATAGCTCTTTCGAGCCTGATCTATTTCTCATCTCAAAGCTTATCTCTGCTTATGTGAAGGTTGGTTGTTTTGATGAAGTTGCCAAAATCACCAAGGATGTAGATGCAAGGTACCCTAAGCTGCTTCCGGTTGTGTATTCACTTGCTATATCCTGTTTCGGAGAGAATGGCCAGTTTCAATTGATGGAAAGGATTATAGAGGAATTAGATGCAAAGGGAATGCCGTTAGATTCTGCCACTGCTAGTGCGGTTGTCAGATACTATGCCAGTTATTTCGGTGCTTTAGATAAGATGGAGCAGGCTTATGGCCGGCTTAGGAAGTTTGGGATTGTGATGGAGGAAGAAGAGATGAGAGCTGTGTTGCTAGCATACTTAAAACAAAGGAAGTTTTATCGGCTCCGTGAGTTTTTGTCAGATGTTGGTCTCTGTAGAAGAGACTTGGGGAATCTGTTACGGAATTCTGTATTACTTTCATATGCAGCTGACTTTAAGATGAAAAGCTTGTAGAGAGAGTTTATTGGAATGCTTGATGCTGGTTTCACTCCTGACCTTACAACCTTTAACATTCGCGCCCTTGCGTTTTCTAGAATGGCTCTCTTCTGGGATCTACATCTCATTCTTGAACATATGAGACGTTTGAACATTGTTCCAGATCTTGTGACTTTCGGATGTGTGGTTGATGCATACATGGATAGGCGACTAGCAAGAAATTTGGAGTTTGTATACAACCGAATGAACTTGGACGATTCTCCTGCTGTCTTAACTGATCCCCTTGTATTTCAAGTACTCGGAAAAGGGGATTTCCATCTTAGCTCAGAAGCTGTTTTGGAGTTCAGTCCACGGGAAAACTGGACGTATAGAATGCTCATTGGAGTTTATCTCAAGAAAAAGTTGCGGAGAGATCAGATTTTCTGGAATTACTAGCTATACCTGCCACCTCTTTTCTGCAGAGACTGTCATGCTTTGCTCATTATCACTATCCGGATGGTTTGAAACTCATTGAGGCTTGTGAGTCTTCTTCTTTGCTCATTATCACATTCCTATTCCTACATAGGTGTATATATTACAAAGTACAGGCACATATTTACATTCTTGCATAATTTGCATTATACCAAGCATTTGGCTTCCCCTTTTTTTGCTCCTTCTTTGAATTGATGGATCATACCTACATTATATGTATTAATGGATTTCTATATCTTTTCTCTATTTCTTTTGGTAAATAAGATTTCGTGTAAAAATAAGATATAATGATTGTTGAAAAAGCTTCAGCATAGCAATCAATATCAATTAAAAACAGTTTCGAGGACAAGTATATTATTTTGGGTTGTGAATATGTTGATCATCTAGGACTACTAGATCACAATCCAAAGTATATCTATAGGCTGTTTACTACTTAAATTAACTTCAACTATTTTATTTTCTTCGACATATTGACTCCTCGAAAGTAAATTCGGGCAATTTACATTAAAATAGAAGCCTAAATTTGAGATGCACTATTTTTAGAAAGCTTAACTGAAATGTACGAATAAAGACAGAAGGAATGAAGCGAAAGATAAGGTGAGCCACTAAACCTGCTGAAAGAGAAGAAAAGGCTCCGAGAATAAAGATGGATCGCTGGTGAGGGTTTTAAATGTAACACAACAAGGGTTATTGTGAGTGTGTTCTTGTTTTGTATTTTTTTCTTTTCACTAGGTATCTTGTATAAGACGCTTCTTCTTCTCTCTCCCTCCCTCTTATGGTCTCCTCTTAAAAGTGTCTTGCATGACCTGTTAGGAGAGGGTATAAGAGCAAGGAGAGAAGGAAGAAGTCGATTCTTCCTTCGGATATATATAACTTCTTATATCCTTATTAATTATTTTTAGATCGACTTCGATCATATCTCTCTTTTAAGGAAGAAAAATGGCATCTGAGATCTCGTGGGACGAAATCAAGAAAGAAAATGTGGATCTTGTAAGAATATATATTTTACATATTTGTGGTTTTTTGGTATAAACCACAGTTTTGAACCAGCTAAATTGGTCTTGTGGAAATTCTAACATTAGAACTATTTTGGTGACAATTTTAGGAGCGGATCCCTGTTGAAGAAGTGTTTGAGCAACTAAAATGCTCAAAAGAAGGTTTGTCAAGCGATGAAGGAAAGAAGAGGCTTGAGATATTTGGGGCAAACAAGCTTGAAGAGAAATCAGAGAACAAGTTTTTGAAATTCTTGGGGTTCATGTGGAATCCTCTCTCATGGGTTATGGAGTCTGCTGCAATCATGGCCATTGTTTTAGCAAACGGAGGAGGAAAGCCACCGGATTGGCAAGATTTTATTGGTATTATGGTGTTGCTTATCATCAACTCCACCATCAGTTTCATCGAGGAAAATAATGCTGGCAATGCCGCTGCAGCTCTCATGGCCAATCTTGCCCCTAAGACTAAGGTAGGCAAATTTTTAGCAATACAACTGCACATTCTTTTTTTTTTTGTTATCTAGTGTATGATGTTTGATTGTAGGTGTTGAGAGATGGAAAATGGGGGGAGCAAGAAGCTGCAATCTTGGTTCCGGGTGATCTGATAAGCATCAAATTGGGTGACATTGTTCCTGCTGATGCTCGTCTTCTCCAGGGAGATCCTCTCAAAATTGACCAATCGGCTCTTACCGGTGAATCCCTTCCAGTCACCAAACACCCTGGAGATGAAGTATTCTCAGGATCAACCTGCAAGCAAGGTGAGATTGAGGCTGTTGTGATTGCTACAGGTGTCCACACCTTCTTTGGCAAGGCTGCTCATCTTGTTGACAGCACCAACAATGTTGGCCATTTCCAACAGGTACTTGAAAAATGAACAACTTTTTTGGATACTGTAACAATTGTTCTGTCTGTCTAGGCTCTTACAGTTGGTTTTTGTTCAGGTTTTGACTTCAATTGGTAACTTCTGTATATGCTCAATTGGATTGGGGATGTTGATTGAGATATTGATTATGTACCCTATCCAACACCGCACATACAGAGACGGCATTGATAATCTATTGGTACTTTTGATCGGAGGAATCCCGATTGCCATGCCAACAGTTTTGTCTGTAACAATGGCTATTGGGTCACATAGACTCTCTCAACAAGGTGCCATCACCAAGAGGATGACTGCAATTGAAGAAATGGCTGGAATGGATGTTCTCTGCAGTGATAAAACTGGAACTCTAACCCTTAACAAGCTCTCCGTCGACAAGTCCTTGATTGAAGTGTTCCCAACGAACATGGATACTGATTCAGTTGTATTGATGGCTGCAAGAGCCTCCAGGATTGAAAACCAAGATGCCATTGACGCTTCCATCGTCGGAATGTTGGGTGATCCAAAAGAGGTACATACTTTTTTTTGTGAAATTTGGATTCATTTATAAGTTAATTACTCTTTTATATATCCTCATTATTATTATTTTTTGATGATATAAATAGGCGAGAGCAGGAATCACAGAGGTGCATTTCTTGCCCTTTAACCCTGTAGATAAACGTACAGCCATCACATACATCGATGAAAGCGGAGACTGGCATCGGAGCAGCAAAGGAGCTCCTGAGCAGGTAATGAAACTATGATGCTTGATTTTTATTTTTAATGTAACTTATAAGTATATCTTTTATCTGATACCATTAGCTTGTTTCTGTAACGTTATTTATTACTAGATCATTGAACTCTGCAATCTCCAAGGAGAGACTAAAAGAAAAGCACATGAAGTTATAGATGGTTTTGCAGAACGTGGGCTTCGTTCTCTTGGTGTTGCTCAACAGGTATATCATAGTTAGACTCATCACGTAATGGACAGAAATATCTTTGGTTCTATCTAAAAGAGTTGACGAAAATTCTTTTTGTTTTTTTTTTGATACAAATGCAGACTGTGCCTGAAAAGACTAAAGAAAGTGATGGTAGTCCTTGGGAGTTCGTTGGTTTGTTGCCACTCTTTGACCCGCCAAGACATGACAGTGCGGAAACTATTAGACGAGCCCTTGAGCTTGGTGTCAATGTAAAGATGATTACTGGTGACCAACTTGCCATTGGTATTGAGACTGGCCGTAGGCTTGGCATGGGAACCAACATGTACCCATCCACTTCACTCCTTAACAATTCAAAGGATGAATCATTAGTTGGCATCCCTGTCGATGAGCTCATTGAGAAAGCTGATGGATTCGCTGGAGTTTTCCCAGGTAATATATTGAAATAGTCAATGTTATAACTAGTTGTTGACCAATAATAATAATAATAATTCTTCAGTTACATTGTTCTAATTTGGTTTACACAGAGCACAAGTATGAAATCGTAAAGAAGCTACAAGAGAGGAAGCACATTTGTGGGATGACTGGAGATGGTGTAAACGATGCTCCGGCTTTGAAGAAAGCGGATATCGGAATCGCAGTGGCAGATGCTACTGATGCGGCGAGAAGTGCCTCAGACATTGTTCTAACGGAACCAGGACTAAGCGTGATAGTGAGTGCCGTACTGACAAGTCGCGCTATCTTCCAGAGGATGAAGAACTACACAATCTACGCTGTTTCTATCACTATCCGTATTGTTTTGGGATTCATGCTTGTTGCTTTGATCTGGAGATTTGATTTTGCACCTTTCATGGTCTTGATTATCGCAATCCTAAATGATGGAACCATCATGACCATCTCTAAGGACAGGGTTAAACCTTCCCCGGTGCCAGATTCTTGGAAGCTCAACGAGATTTTTGCCACTGGCGTTGTTCTAGGAACCTACATGGCTCTTACCACTGTGCTCTTTTTCTGGCTAGCTCATGATACTGACTTCTTCAGCGTAAGTAGTATTACAATATCACAATCAACAACATTATGTTTGGTATTATTAGACTTAGTTTTTTCAATATTAAATTTCAGAGAACATTTGGGGTGAGGTCCATTCAAGGCAATGAGGAAGAGCTTATGGCAGCTTTATACCTTCAAGTGAGCATTATTAGTCAAGCACTTATCTTTGTCACCAGATCAAGGAGTTGGTCATTCGTTGAGCGACCTGGGTTTTTGCTCATAATAGCCTTTATTATAGCACAATTGGTAAGTAGCTTCTCTTGGTTCCATATTGTTATCCATTTTAATCATTAGCGTCTGAGACATGTGTCGGTTTTATGCAACAAACAAGGTGGCTACATTGATCGCTGTGTACGCAAACTGGGGATTTGCAAGAATTATAGGTTGTGGGTGGGGATGGGCTGGAGTCATATGGGTATACAGTATCATTACTTACATTCCTCTTGACATCCTCAAGTTCATCATCCGTTACGCCCTCACTGGCAAGGCTTGGGATAACATGATCCAACAGAAAGTGAGCAAATTATTTTTCGGAAAATTTACCTCTAAATGCAATATTAGTTGTGAGCGTCATAGCTGTTTAATCTTTTGCAGACTGCTTTCACAACAAAGAAAGATTATGGAAAAGGAGAGAGGGAGGCTCAATGGGCACTAGCTCAACGTACACTCCATGGCCTACCACCCCCTGAAGCAATGTTCCATGACAACAACCACGAGCTCTCTGAAATAGCAGAGCAGGCTAAGAGGCGTGCCGAAGTTGCTAGGTAATAAACTTAATTATCATTGTCAAATTTCTTACAAAATATAATTGGACAGACCAACCAATCTAACAAGGTATCGTTTCTTGTTTGTAGGCTGAGAGAGCTTCACACTCTAAAGGGTCATGTTGAATCTGTAGTGAAGCTCAAGGGGCTTGACATTGATACCATTCAACAACACTACACTGTTTAATTATTTCTAAGATTACACCCTAATGACTAACAAAATAAGCTATTTATTCTCCTTATATTGTTTTTAAACTTACATGTAACGAAAAGAGAGCAACAAAATGAGATATAACATATTTTTCCGTTGGATGAAATTTAATAATACCTAGTTTATTTACAAAAGTTCTTTCTTTTCTTCCATTTCATCTTTTTTATTTTATTTCAACTACACTACATAGTTTATATTCTTTCTTTTCTTCCACAACAAAGCTCTGATTTTGAACTCAGATCCAGAAATGGATTTGTCTTTTAATTTCATTTATTTGCTTCAGATGAAGTTGATTCGACTGGTCTGTTTCTTTGGCAGTCGAATCCAATCTTTGGAGGTGGTTCAACGGAATTAGGATGGGTCCAAATCCCAGCTATCTTTCTGTTTAAGTGAATTTGATTCTCTCTAGCCTTTGGTTCAGCTTCGGTGTGAAGTCATCTCGACGGGAGAACAGAAAAGACTATCATCCACTATCTGAAGAAGATGTTATCGGGGCCATGTTACCTCGCCCAGCAGATGAAGAGTTCTTCCTCCCCGCACCTTTAAATAAGTTCTTCAACTGGAGCATATCAGCAGCTATAACCTTGTGTCTTCCCCTGGATTGGCTGAAGCACTTCTCAAGAGGTATTGGGTTGAGTTTCAATTGAACATTTAGCGGTATAGAAGGGGTTGGTTTCTTCTTCCTTTGGCTGGTGCTCTTCTTCATCTCGGTTCTACAATTTCCTTGCTAATCTGTTTGGCTGCAATTTACCCATTCACCTCAAGTGCATTTGTTTGTTGTCTGTTCTCTGACTCTTCTTCATCTGCGGAAGAAGATTTCATGCGTCGTTGTCTTCCTGTCTTGGAGTCCTTGTCAAGATTCTCTCCCGACTGATTTGGTTTTTAGAGATGAATTTTTATTAGCTTAGCAGTGTTTGTTGGGTTTGGTTTAATATTTAGTTTGTAAGATTCTTTGGTTGTTTAAGTTTCGGGGGGTTTCTCTGTATCCGCCGGCTCTGCCTCCAAAATAATTTTGATCCTTTTCGGCTTTGAAATTTCAGGAGATTTGATTATTTTTGAGAGTTTTTATATTTTCTGAAAAGTTAATGAACGTGATTCTATCAGATTTTAGAATATTTTTACAACACATAAAACGAAAATTTGAAAAGGGCTTGGATGTATCACCGATGTGAGGAGGTCTACTCTATGTAGAGCTTTGCCAAATGGTCGAGCAGGGTTGATGTGGCTCTAATAACCGGTGACTACAAAGGTAGTTGCTGGTCCAATGTTGAGAGAGAATAGATTAAAGAGGTTGTGGTAACCACTACTCCTTAGAGTGGGGGTCATAATGCCACTAGTCTTCAAGATTATATAAGGAGACTTCAGAAAGTGGTTGGTTTTCGGTTTAGAGGGCTTTGAGTTTAGGCAAGGTATAGTTAGGAGGTTGGCAAAGAATTGGTAACCTCCGCTCCATAGAGGTGAGATCATAATGCCAAGCTTCATCAAGCTGTCTCCATAAGTGGGTGAAACATGTTATTTTGTGGGTGTGGTGATGAATTATGTATGGAATGATGACTTATGAATGAATAGATGGCAGAGTGTTTCAATTCCCCTTATGCAATTTTAGTATAAGAGGTGTCAATCCAATCTGAGTGTTTGTGATCAGTCAAGATGTGCGTATGAGTCTAAGTCAAGCCAGGTTGTTTGTCACTAACAATCCTATGATGAAATGTAAAATGCAGAAAATAAAACTACAAGAGCTGGGAGCTAAATGCAAATGGAACAGAATGATTATGACAATTATGAAGCTAAAACAGAAATAGAAACTATGATAATGCAAGTATTGAACTAATGCAAGGTGAGTAATGAACATGATACTAAATGAATGCAACAGAAATGCAACTAGAGTGAAACAGGACAAACACAAATCATAAACACAAGTTCTGGGTTGGAACTCGAGCAAGCACTCGATCGAGTGCAGATCGAGTGCAGGGTCGAGCTGGACAAATACGCAAAACAGAGCAACACAAGAAAAACAGAGCAATACCAAAACGAATCAAACAACAGGATTTAAGCTAAGAAATCAATAAACAAGGAAGGTCTTGAGGAGGGATTCATGGGCTGGACTATGATTGAGGTCATCTAACTTGGTCAACAAATCTCAAACAACTTGAGCTAATCTCTAGACATATATTTCTAAGACATGTTTAATCCACTCTCATGGCAAGAAACAATCAAACTCATGCATCTCTAGACTTGTTCTCACAAAGTAAAGAATCTACACAAGCAGGCATTAAGCAATATGTCAAAAATCAAACAAGACTTCTAATCTCTTAGCAAGCCTAATGATAGTCTCCAGATCTAGCCTTATCTATGCTCCTTAGACATTGGTGTGATGCTAAGAGGCTTGAAATCAGATCCTACCCTCTCAGATATAGGATCAGCATTAAGAACATCTAGCCTAGAAGAGATCTACAACAATCAAGCTTGACCAAATCAAACAAACCTCAAACACAACCCAGCCTAACCCATCCTCAAGATCCTAAGCAACTACTCACAAGAACACATGATGAACATCAAAGTCATAAACCCAGAAAATGATGAAACTTGCATGATTAGATAGATAAAGCAAAGATCTACAATATTGAAGAAGGAATCAAACACGAATTCTTAATATCTTGAAAGTTATGGAACCAACAAAATCCAAGAATTCTTTGTTTTTTTTCTCCTTCAAGGAAGTACAAGATCTAAAATATAAAAGAGCAAAAGGAATAATTCCCAAAAAGGTAAAAACTAGGTTTTTGACTCTCTCAAAAGCTAGACTCCTTTGGTGGCTGCAGGTACAAGCCCTTATATAGAAAAAGTAGTGGAAGCCCTAAAAACGCTAAAAGACAAAATAGCCAGGCGGCTCGACCAACTCGACCTGGTGCTCGGTCGAGTGACCGGTCGAGTTGGCTCCTCTTGTGCTCCTCCCACTCGGTCGAGTCCCTCTCAGCACACGGTCGAGTGTCTGGTCGAGTGGGCAGTCGAGTTGGACTCCGGACCTTGGTTCTTCAGCCTTAGCTCTCTTGCTTTCTCCTCATGATTGCTTCACTTCTCCTCAGCATTGCTTCCATGCTCCTTAAGCTCCAAAATCACCTGTTTATGCATGAAAAGATGCAAATGCAATGCAACTAAACTCTAATGCAAGAACAGTCCTAAAGCTATGCAATAATGGTCAAAATGGATAGCAAAAGATGCAAAAGATGTGAATATATTAAGGGAAAACAGGGTAAAATATATGAACATCAGTGGGATCATCCGTAGGGTATCCGATTAACATGGTTTTCAAAAGACTCCTATGCCATTCTAGCAACAATGGTGGTTTAAGGTTCAAAAGCAGTCTTTGGACTAAAGGGACCATTAAACTAACAAAAGGTTTTTTAGGGTGGGAAAGAGTGGAGTTCAGACCAAACTTGGATACATACTAGTCTCGATACAAGTAGTTCACAAGCAAATTAGAAGGAATATGTGTTCTGCTACCGAGGAGAACTCAACTTGATCAAGTAGAAAACACTGATGCTAACAGATTTGAGCTTGATATATAGCCATCATAATCGGGTCAGAGTGGCTTCCAGTTCAGGGATGTGCCATAGTTTAACCAAAGTAAATTATCTACCAGGATTCTGAGATAGGAATGGAGAGCAAACGTAGGCCAAAGGGGTAACAAAGGGGAAACAGAGAACGCCGGGGTTTTAGAATTCTTTGTTAAGATCTTTCACGGCTCCGGCATCAAAACAGATCTCCCGTCCATCTGCAGCCAAGTAAAACCCTTGGAGAGAGGATATAGATCTGAGGAGCGGCGTTATCGTGGGATTGACTACAGAAAGAGCCAGCTCGAGAGACAAAAGACAAGGTTACCGGAGCATTCGAGGGGTTGAGGGGTACTATCAGGCGGCTAGGGAATCAGAAGAGCAAGTTCGCCAAGCGAGGGAGTCGGAGGCGGAGGAAGGAGAGGAAGGAGATGAACCTGAAGCATTGCCGGAGGTGAGATCTGAGATCTCGAGAGGACTCTGGTGAGAGAAAAATAAAACTTTACGGAGCTTTGTGGACAGAGGAGAAGACGGAGATTACATAACTAGAGCCCAGCGGCGCCAATCGGTCTTGACGCTACTAGGGGAAGCTTCCTCGTGGTTGTGCTAGAGAGAAAAACGGCTAGGGCGAACTCTAAAATAGTGATGCTTTTAGTTTTCAAATGTTCTAAATTCTCCCTTTAAGGTATGATTTTATTAGTTATGTTTTTCAACTAAGAAACAAACAAAAATCTCAGAGCAGCAAATTTTTACAATAGTTGTAATATGTTGAATAACAGTAGATTTCAAGTAATTATTATAAACTATTGATTGAATAACAAGATATTGTACATTATTTTATTTGATTTTACATAAATTCCAAGTTGAATAACATAAGATTTTAAAAGATTTTTTAAAATCATCAGTTGAAAAACAAGTGATTTTAAGAATACTGTAAAATCTTTTAAAATATCAATTCAATACCCTCCTTTTATTCAAAGAATTTAGGGGCCTCGATCTATACAAAAACATTTTTTTGTTTGTGTACTTTTGATAAATAGTTCCGCTAAAGTATTGAGGAAAACTGCCAAAATCAATTTCAACTAGTATTTGCTAAATGTTTTCTCATACCTATACTTCAATACAATGCAAATAACAACATGAACCGTATTAAAATTAGAATTTGCTGGCTGAACTTTATGAAATGTTGTCAATTTCAACATATGTTCCAACAGTGTTGAGTCGGAGTTTAACAATGTTGAGTCAAACGACTCATGGCGTCTACATGGCAATGAAACTGACTACAACGACGTCGTTTTGGTCATTTCATAACAACTAGAAAAACACCCAAAAGTGACTTTGTTGCTAATTTTTATTTTTTTCTGAAGATAATAAAAATTTGAGAATTTTCTATAAATATTCCTTTTGGTGTACCCTTTTCAAAAATATTGTTATAAACTGATAATCATGAGAGTGATTATCCATCGCATTGATCTTATCTTCTTACCACTTGGTCCTCAAGTTACTTAGTAATCAAGTAACTAATGCTTATCCATTTACTAAACCCCCTATATATATGTACTTTCCTTCACTTGTAAAAGTAAGACAAGAGTGAGAAAAAAATGTAATAATAAGAAGTAGAGAGAAGAATTTCTTTCACTTACCTCTCGTCTCTTTCCCCTTATATATAGTGTATATAGTTATACATACATATACACATATACATGTATAATATAATAATATTGTATTTTTGTGTTATGTTTTATAACATGTTATCAACACGATATCTTTACCGCTGGAGCTTTTACGAGATAAGTAAATTTAAATTGTTTTGATTTATATTTATAGAACAGAAATATTATAGACATCGTGAAATTATGTCTTTTTCTGGATTGATCATCACAAGTTGAAGGCATTGCCTCTTTTACGATCAAATCTATAGCTAAATCATATCCGGATAGATCGTTAGATATATGGTAGGCTCTGCCTCCTTCACGATCAAATAAAAGCTATGTCTTTTCCGGATAGATAGATTGTTATATATGGTAGGTTTTGCCTCCTTTACGATCATATATAAAGCTATAAATTTTGGATTGATCGTTTTATATTGTAGGCTTTGCCTTTTTCCAGATATAACAAAAGACTATGTCTTTTCCAGAATGATCGTTAAAAATGGCAGGCTATACCTCCTATATGATCAAATATAAAGGGTATATCATTTTCTGGATTGATCGTTATAACTAGTAGGTTTTACCTCCTTTGCGATAAAATATATAGCTATGTTATATCTGAATTGATCGTTTGATATATGGTAGGCTCTGCCTCCTTGACGATCAAATTAAAGCTATGTCTTTTTCGGATAGATAGATTTATATATATGGTAGGATTTGCCTCCTTTACGATCATATATAAAGCCATATAATATTTGGATTGATCATTTGATATGGTAGGCTTCGCTCCTTCTTTACGATCTAACAAAAGGCTATGTCCTTTACCGAAAGATTGGCTTTGCTTTCTATATGATCAAATATAAGAATATATCGTTTCCGCATTGATCGTTATACATATAGAGGTTCTGCCTCATTCATGATCAAACAAAAAGCTTTGTGTTTCCGGATTGATCGTTCTATATATAGAGGTTCTGCCTCATTCATGATCAAACAAAAAGCTTTGTCTTTTCCGATTGATCGTTATACATATAGAGGTTATGTCTCATTCATGATCAAATGAAAAGTTTTGTCTTTTCCGGATTGATCGTTATATATGATAGGCTCTGCCTACTCTACGATCAAAGAAAAGTTATGTCTATTAAATTCTTATATAAGGCTATAGCTCTTATTTGAGATTCTGATTTTATAGTTTGTTTATTTAGTTTTGTTTATTCGTAAAGAATATTTATATGTGTTATATAAGATTTAAAGACATTTCTCTTTTCCGGATTGATCGTTATATATGATAGGCTCTGCCTACTCTACGATCAAAGAAAAGTTATGTCTATTAAATTCTTATATATAAGGCTATAGATCTTATTTGAGATTCTGAATTTATAGTTTGTTTATTTAGTTTTGTTTATTCGTAAAGAATATTTATATGTGTTATATAAGATTTAAAGACAATGAAATGTCTTTAAAATCAAAAATATATTTCTCTTATGAGAATATATAAAGCATGTGTACATATATTTTATATAGTGCAAAAGTAATTGGAAGGTCTAGATGAGCTAGTCTCTCGACTTTCAAAGACATCAAATTCATAATTATCGATGTCTAGTATTCTCCGAAGTCTCAAACAAAACTCATGGAGTTTTCAAAGACATTTTATATTTATTGTTTATTTAAATTTATTTAAGTTTATTTAAATTTTTATTTATTGTTTACGAAGTCGATGATGATATACCTCCTCCTTAATTCTGTAGTAGGCTATGCCTCCAAAATCATATAATGTTGGCCCATTCACCATCCTTTTGGATTAACAAGCTCATTGTATATATATGATGGTTTGATTTATTTGATAAATCCGGAAATGAAACTCCAAATATAACTGATCTAAAAAGAAGATTCGTTCAGAGGTGAATGGACATAAAATTCATCATCTTAAGAGGGGTAATACTAATCTCACATCTTATAAGGATCTAAGATAATAGACCGAAAACGGTATGTTGTTGATCCTAAAGTGGGATTCAGTACGAGAAGAATGACCTCCAAGAGTTAACATCTCGAGGGGAAGAATTAAAGGAATCCCACATCGACAATAAGTCGATAAACTTTGGTGAATTTGACACTCCAGAGCAATATAACTTTGGTGAAGTCATATCCTTTAGTTTATCACATATATATGTCACATGTGATAAAGTGGAACATCCATGATGCTCACTCTTGAAATGAGCTATAATGAATCGTTCATAGCGCAATCCCAAGAGATTGTAAAACGGTTCTTGGTGATTTAATTTCCATGTCAAAACATGGAACATGCAGTTTTGCATGTAGTCAATATTATATATGAAGCCAACAATTTCTAAAGAAATATTTCTCCCATGTTATGTATTCATGGTTGGAGATCAAATATTTATCATTTTGAATCTTATGGGTGTGTGATTTATATTTTAAAATGCTCCCCCACACCGCATAAAAATATCATCCAAAGAGAATGAAATATATAGATGCAGGAGATGAGTCTCCGCTCTAATAATATGGAGCCATCTTATGAGAGATGTGCTTATTGCAAGATTTGCATATCATCATGTTGGATTATAAAATTCTCCATCATTATGGGAGAATCATCGAATAGTTTTGGATATTTTTAAACAAATGAATATGAACTTTAAAGTTCAAAAGTTTAAAAGTTCAACAGATCATTATTCAAAATATATATTGCAAATCAAATGCAAAAAGCTGATGAATGAGATTTCATATAATTATTGATCCTCACATAAATAAATATGAACTTGTGGTTCTAAGCAATCTCACATCCCAGCTAAAAATAATCCAATAAAAATATTTCTCTAGCGGATGACATACTAAGTCTATAACACATAAGAAACGTGATAGACAACTTTGGTTTCTAAGATAAATAAAATCCTTAAAAATAAAAAAGAGCAAGTTAAAAAGAGGATTATACTCTCAAACGAGGAGAAAATGAACTCCTAAAGAGGAGTAGATAGACTCTTAAAAAAAAAGCTAATAGACTCCCAGAGAGGAGCACATATACTCTTCAAGAGGAGCAAGATAAACCTAAAGAGGAGCAAGATACTCCTCAAGAGGAGTAGAGAAACCGATTGATATGGTTAATAACGAAATCAGGTACCCGAATAAAATTATTTATATAATAATTAAAGAGATCTCGATTAACCATATCATTACGGGAAATGGGAGCCAAATACATACATGTCGACAATAAAATGATATAGCGCAATGTGATTAATGAGGATCATAAATCTCTGCTCTGTGAGCATATAGAGATATATATTGGCCAATAAAATAGGTAATCAAGTCTATATGAACTCGTATGAAAACGAGTAATTTTTGGACTAGTGGTCAAAGCATCAAAAGAGTATAATGATATATAACAAAATGGTGTGTCACGCCATGTTTTGTTAAAATACCCTATCAAACAAAATGGATGCTATATTAATGGCTTGAAATATGCCTCATAAGATGCTTGAAGAGCTTATCCCGAAATATATATGATATCATAATTATTTTCTTGAGAACTCGTAACAGTGATGATTTTGAACATCATCAAAACTCTTGAAGAGTTATCTAGTATAAAAAATCTTGAAAAGACAAAAGTGTCTCCAGCTATTCTAAACTAAACATCTATCGAAATAGATGGTATACTAATCACTTCTAAAGGAAGTCAAATATATATATATATATACTCATATAAGATCATATATAAATGCTGACGAGCATTTATATATTTTATGAATTTTGCATAGCATTTTCTGCTAATCTCTTTGCAGCATATCCTATTAGTAGATTTTGAGATGAGTTAAAATGTATCTTCTATTGCAAAGGTATGATTAACTTGGCCTTATTATATTCTAGTAACCCCGAGTTTGGTCTAGTTGTTTTTGCAGATGGAAGATTTATATCGGATCTAAATAAAGATATATCGCAAAACAACGACTTCGCGACGTTTTAGTGATAGACTTTGGCTGTCGTTTTTTCAAGTCATGCCAAAATCACTGCTCTTCATATGCCATATCGAGAATCCATAATGGCTCAGATGATGCCCGAACGTCAACTAATAGTTACATGCCTAAGATTGGAGCCTCGCAACATGTTGGCGAAGAACTTCGAACTGAGGGTTCGACCAACATCAACTAGTTAATGCTTGTTGAGACCCATTAGCAAGAAACAACCGAAAGACAACAACTCTGCTTGAAGACTTTGTTGCATATGTCACTCAAATTAAAAAGGAAGTTACACCAAGAGCGATAAAACAAGACAGATTCCTCTATTACACTCAAGAATTCGAGAAGAATAATGTAGTTGATAGCGAGTCCATCAACTCAAGTAACAATGTAGCAGAGTTATTTACATAATGCATCTTCAGATATCAAAGTCCATCTTTTGAAGATGATACTTCCAGGGGGAGAATATGATGATTTGTGTGGCTGCACTCTTTTTCCCTTATTATGTTTTTTATCCCACTAGATTTTTCCATGACAAGGTTTTTAATGAGGCAGCAATAACACGCAAAATATCGATCTAAAAAAAAAAGAAAAAAGAATGTCAATGGTGAAGGTCTATCTCTCTTCAAAGGAATGAAGAGAATGATTGATATGGATCATCTACGGAAGATATAAAGAAAAGTAGACTCGTTTGTTCGAAGCAGAAATGATTGATATGAGTCATCTACAAAACCTATGAAGAGAACAAGACTTGTCTATTCCAGAAGGGATTGTATCACTGTACTCTTTTTCCCTTATCATATCATGGTTTTTCCATGATGAGTTTTTTAATGAGACAGTACACAATAAGTAAATGATGATGCATAATCAAGGGGGAGTGTTATAAACGGATAATCATGAGAGTGATTATCCATCACATTGATCTTATCTTCTTATATCTTGGTCCTCAAGTTACTTAGTAATCAAGTAACTAATGCTTATCCATTTACTAAACCCCTATATATATGTAATTTCCTTCACTTGTAAAAGTAAGACATGAGAAAAAGATGTAATAATAAGAAGTAGAGAGAAGAATTTCTTTCACTTACCTCTCGTCTCTTTCCCCTTATATATAGTGTATATAGTTATACATACATATTGTGAGACCCGTTTAGGCCCATTAAAGGCCCATCCTTTTTGTTAAATAAAAACCCTAAGCGAGTGTGTATATGTGGGTGCATGTATTGTCTTCTTCGTCATAGCCGCTTTCAAAGTTTTCGTTCCAACTTCGATCACTCCCTTGTTTCCGTAAATCTGGATCTCAAGTCACCATCACCATCCTCGTTGAGATCACCTTGTCTGTGAGAAAGTGGGAACGAGTTGTTCGCCACATTACGTCGAGCCGTAGTCATCACCGCTTGAGTCACCGTTTGTCTCCATTGTTCACTTCTCTCGCCGGAGTCGAGATCCATCACCGGTGGTTCGTTTGGGTAAGGAAATCCAAACATTAACCTGTTTTCCATCTCCTTCACGTCACTGTTTTAGTCTCTTTAATCTGTTGCTTCTGTCGTAAGTCAGGTCGTTGGCTTCTTCATCTGCAAGTTAGTTCGTTGCTGTTGTTTCTGGTTGCTCCGCAAGCTAGGTCGTCTGGTTCCTTGGGCAGTAAGTCTCTGGTTCCTCTGCTCTGGTCCTCTTGATCCGCAAGTTCCATATTAGGGTGCTGAATAGTTTTCTTCTTGTGCAAGTTTCAGGTTAACCGCTTTCAACCTCTCCGTTCCTAGTGTCGTTTTCAATCAAGAGACAAGTGGGGGAGTGATTTGCGGATTCATAACACCTCATTTACGCTTTTGTGAATCAGATAAGCATTAGTATAGAGTTAGACATTATTTATTGTTGGTTGCTAGGTGTTAGAGTAATAATATTTACATGCATTAATAATGCTTGCTGCATGGTTATTTAATACGTGATATGCATGTCAATTGTTAATGCCTGAAGTCGTAATGCTTACTGCATGGTAATATGATGACGTGAGATGCATGATGCTTGTTAAGGTTTTATGTCGTACTTTAGTTTTGATGGTGAGAAAATTATAAAGGAAATAATTATAACGGAATTGAGATTGTTGGACTGTAAAGAACCGACGGGTTCATTATGGGTCATAAACCGCTGACGAGCAGGGGAAAAATCGAGCTATTGGTTGTGGTCTTCTAAGAAAAGGGGTTTGGGAGCCGGAAAAAGTGTTGATGGCCAAACCTATAATCAAAGTAAAATACTTAAATATATATTGAAAGATAATTATTGTGGAATGTCTTAGTCTTTCACGCAAGTGAAAGCTATATGCTTGTTGTCTGATTTTATGCTAGTGTTTGGAAGTTATGTGAATGTGTATTTGTGAGGTTATGTTTCGGTGGGCAGTGTTGACCACCTCACTGAGTAATTAATTACTCACTCCCTATTCTTTTCTCCTCAGGTCTTGGTGAGAACCTCGAGTAGTTGCAAAAGTTCGTCTCGCTTTGTGGTGTGATTTTGGGAACATTGGGTTTAATAAGTTTACTGGTTAATTCCTAACTTTTTTTTATGTTCGGATTTGTTTTTATCTAAGAAATTCTTCTATTTTTTTTGACAAGATTATTGAGATGATACATTAAGGTTTTTTATTTAAAGAATAATTTTTTTTCCGGAATATAGAAATGTTTTTATTATATAGAAATGTTTTAAAATAAACTTTCACTAAGGAAACTAGTGTACACTCAAAGGGTTTGGGAATGGGTTGTGACACATATACACATATACATGTATAATATAATTATATTGTATTTTGCGTTATATTTTATAACAAATATCTCTTTCATCTATCTATTTTTAAAAATACCTTTTTAAATATGTAAAATTATAAAGTTTTATATGGTTCACAAGCTACTTCTAGATAATAACTACTATCTCTAGACTTCCAAATACTTATAAAGTTTTAAAACATTTTAAAAGGTTTTTAAAGATTTCTAAAAAAAAATTAAAAAGTTTTTAAAAGGTATTTATACTGTATTTATAAAATATAAAAAAAATTTACACACATAGAAAAGTAATTTATGTATATTTTTATAAGCTTACACACAAATTTTGAAAATTTATAATTTTTTAGTGGTTTTTTGGTAAAGTTTAAAAGAGAAAGTATTTTTAAAAAATGGTATTACAAAAAGGGTATTTTTGAAATCTCCCTAAAAATGTAAATAAATATATAAAACTCAGAAAATAATGATTTGGGAAAGAAAAAAAGAATACTAAGGATAAATGAAGAAGAATAGCTAATGCCTAATGGTGCCGAGGCCGGTGACCCCTTGGTCCATAGTAATCTTCATGGATGTTAGGCAACGAATGATGCGCTTTCTTAGAACCTTGATGATGAACTCTCTGCTTCACTTTGTTTACAGCTACTAGTTGTTCATCATGTCCAGTAATACTCATTGCATAAAATCTTTGAACCACCTATATGTATTTGCAATATAAACAAACCATTGAGATCAGTCCAATCGAGATAAATCATAAGGGATAAATAAAAACAGAGAAAATTTTTATAAAATAAATTTAGAAAAAAAAAAAAAATCTTAGGTGTACAAATATTTTTTGGTATAATTTGTTGAATCCGTGGCTGTATTTAGTACATAGCTCACCTTAATTTTATTACTGATGAGTTCTCTCACAGTTCTTTCCAATCGAGAACCTGCAAAATCATGACCCTATCTTATTAGTATCTCCACGCAAATCTTAATAATGATTAAACTAGAAAACTCCAAATATGTAAAAAAGACATAAGTATAACCAAATATATTGTACTTTATTACCTTGAACCGGCGTTAATAGAACAAAGATGAGCAATACAGAAATGAAAAAAGATGATCTCATTTCAGAGACGTATTTTATAGGTAAAGATCGAAGATATAGAATCGTTGTATTGTTCTATCTTTTATTGTGAAGAACCCAGGTACATAGAGAATAAATTAAGATGTATTTATAGGTCTTCTCAAGTTTTTGTATTATTTTTTCTATTATATTTTAAGTATACTATGCACATAAAACTCTTTAAACAGGATCACAAACTTTTCCATAGTTTTTGTAAATGTTGCAAAAAGCGCAATCATTTTTCGACATTGACGTTGGTTAATTTGAATGAAGTGATTATTAAATATTTTCCTTAAGAATACTCATGTAAATAAAAATTAAAAATCATAGAATCAATGCTCCTCTATCTGTCTCTCATATATATATATAAGGATATTTATGGATTTGGGGCTTTATTGGGCAAATCTTTTAAATTATGAATTATAGTCTATACTCTCAAATTTTAGGTATTTTTGGACTACAGAAAAAATCAGTTTTGCTCCTATCTTCTTCTTCTTCCTTTTTCACCAAACAACGACAACTTTTCTTCCGCCGATCAAATCCTTCTGCTTCCTCTGCCTATCAAAACCATGGCTTCTCACCTTCCCATCAGCACCGTCTCTATTACGTTTAACACCAATTATTTGGCTTCTAAAACACAACCTCTCTCAACCAAAACTATAATTCAATAGATTCAACTTAATTTTGTTTTGAGTGAATAAATCTTAACCCTAAGAGGATACTATCTTGTAAACCTAAGGGATCTAATCAAAAACAATTATCAAATAAAAAATTCTGATCATCTTTAAAATCATCTCATTTACCTAGATTCATCATCATCACCATTTCGTTCAGTCATCGGCGAAATCACAGGTCAAAAAAAAAAATTCTTTTCCTTTTTTGAAGAGGGTAAAAACGTATTTTTATCCAACTATAAATGCCCATTTCTGCAATCACGGACAGAAGTTCCTAATTCAATAAAAATCTGGGAAGAAATGCCTTATTCTGTAATTAATCCTATATATATAAGATTATGATCCGTGATACAACATGAGTTGATATGTATATATATATATAAACTTTATTCAAAAATTATATACTTATAACTGAAAGATAATTTATTATTATAGAAAAATAAACTTCATTTGAAAGATGTCCTGCATGGCCAGCTTGGGGTCCGTTTGGGCGGCTAGCGAGAGCTAGCGGGAGGCTAGCGGGGTCCACAGACAGTCCGTTGGGGGCAGCTAGCAGGGAGCTAGTGGGGTTCACGGGACAAGTTCTTACAACACCTAATAACAGGATTTTCACTCAGGGTATCAATTCCCTATGCAGTTGTAGTACAAAGAGTTATCAATCCAAATGGTCGTTATGCTAGCAGATAAGATTTGATCAGAACTATGCAAGTCAAGTCAAGAAATAGTTGGGTTTGATCTAACAATCCTAAAATAAATAAATAAAAAGCAAATAAATAAGAATCACACGACCTAAGCACTCGGTGCAAGCATTCGAGTACAGGATCAGGTGGGGTGATCGAGTGAACAAGATAAACAAGAACAACTCGAAGGTATACTCGAAGCAGGTGATCGTGTACCTGTTCGGGTAAGGGATCGAGTGATGAATAAAAATGCAAACAATATAAATACGAAAGCTCCTAAGGATGGGGTAATCGACTCCTAAGTGTTCCTGAACAATATGGATGTCCTACATGCCTCAAGAAAATATTCCCTAGACAATTAATCTCGAATACTTGTTAAAACACTCTTGTGATAAAAACAATCAACCTTAATCACTTCCCTACCCAACTCTCGTTGGAGAAACATGACCAAGCAGGCAATACAAACCGATTCATTATTGTCAATCAACCCCTTACTCATCTAATCTCGTAGGCTAAGTGGGTAAATCTCTAGCATTGATTGATTCAAGAATTTCATCTACATCTCTCGGTGGTAAAACGCCTTAGATCTAATCTCAACCTCTCGGTCTGTTGATAGCATTAAGAACACCAATCTAGAAGGGAATTTATAAAACACAAATATCAAAGCTAAGACATCCTAACCGATCAAGAACACAAATTGTCTATCCCATCCCTAGAAACTTTACTACACTACTCAGATCTCATTGCAGAAAACATAAAAGCATAGATAAACAAAAATTGCATTATATTGAAAATAGAGTAGAGTAGAAGAGTATAGAATCGAAAATGCAAAAAGAAATGAAATTAAATCCTAACAAAAGTGTAGAAAGAGTTTTGAGTCGCTCAGTTTCTCTCCCAGAAGCTCTCGCTCTCTGTTCTGAGGGTCTGCGGCGTGCTAGGGCGAGTGGAAGAAGAGGGAGGGTTTATATATGGAAACCCATTAATCCTAGCTTCCTAGTCCTGCCCAAGGGTCTGCTCGATGAGGTGCACAAGGATGTGCTCGGGTTGCTCTTCGGATAAGCTCTCGGATTGTTCTTTCTGTTCTTGGATCCTCTTTGATCGGGTTGGTGTTCGGGCTGTTCTTCCTGTTCCATAGCTCCTTCGGGTAGATACTTTGATTTGACCTTGTTTCTCCCCATTTTCGACTCTTAAGCACTTGTATTCATCCAAAATATGCAAATGTAAGAATGAAAAACCCTAAATGGCCTAAATGTGGATTCCTACAGTAAATGACCTAAAAATGCTCAGGTTAGGGTAAAAACAATGCAAAATATGGACAAAAAGGGATCATTAAAACATGTAAATTAGAGAGTTATCAGACCCCCAAACACAAATTGAGATGCAAGCGTATTTAATAAACACTCAGTGAGGCAATCCTCCTATCTACTGGGCTATACACACAAGCAACCGAGATTCAAATGTTAAGCAACACAACAAACCAGGGAAAAACAAGCGACAAAAAAGTTGGTGTCGACCGACACTGACCTCTACTTGGTGTCGACCGACACCTACCTGGTGTCGATCGACACCGACCCTGCAGAGATGTTCTGCTCGAAGCCGATCATCAAATCTCCATTTCTAACCTTCTCCAATCCGTCCCAAACTCACCCAAAAGCTTTAGGAACCTATGAGAACCATAACACAACCACCACAAGCAAGAACAACACCACAAACAACATAGAATCAAGCAAAACATAAGAAATCTCAGGCTTAGATCAGCCATGGTCTTGCACTCACCTCTTTAACAGAAATAATTGACCCCACAACAACGAATCCAACCTTTAGAAGCCTTCTCCTTTGTTCCTATCACAAGATACAAACTCTCAAGAACACCTTTCTCCCTCTTGTTTCTCTCTAGAACGGCGACTCACAACCAAAACTCACGACCCTAGGTCGATTTTCCATTAAATACTCGGGTTATAAGGTTTCCTTAAACCAAACCGAACCAAAACGATGAATAAAACCAACCCAATCGACCAAAATCGAAAGTCATCCTAAATTTTAAAATATCATTCCTAAACATTATTCAATCCCTATAAAATATTCCTAAATATATAGAAATATTTTTTCTCAGTGTCATCCTGAGCTGTCAAGGTATCTTTCCTGAATTTCAAAGAACCTACACGAATTTTTAAGAAACTACCATTTGCTTCAATAACCATCAAATTTCACAAAATACACCATCCATAACATAACATTTGTAACATAAATGATGTGAAATATTAAATACCTACATAGCATCTGAAAGTCTGCAGGTGTAAATCTAATAAAAACACCACCATTGGCCGTTGCAACACTACCATAAACTCCACAAGCTAACGAGAGTAATTCCAAGTTTATCAAGCAACACAAGGGTTACGTTCTGTTAAGGGATTGTTCCATATTTTTATGTTTCTTCATGATCTAAAAAACTGTTGTGCTTTCTCTTTTTGCAGATTGTTGGTGGGTTATGTGATAATCTGTTGACATGTATAATAAGAGCGTGGGATTATAGCAAACCGTTGTTTGTTACAAATGCAATGAACAGATCATTAGAAGCAAACAATCTTCAACTCTAGCTCTTTAGCTAAGTTGCTTATGAATCTGCAGACCATTAGAAGGAAATAGCCAAAAGAGCTAATCTAGAGTCCAAACTATCCAATACTGAGCAAGAAAAGTCTTAATGAGAAAAATATGATTTACCTTGCATAATGTGTTAGTACACAAAAAACAATGATCACCAATCTTGTTCCAGCTAGACCATTCATGTTCATCAGTATATAGAGTCACGTTATGGGAAGAGAAGGTTTATCAACAAAGATGAGAGATGATTGAGAAGCGACAACTTTGACTTCATCCCATTCCCAGAAACAATAGCATAAATTGATGAACTTAATTGCAGCCCCACTTCGATTTGCACCCAATAAGATACGAATCTTCCTTGTTATAGCACCTCCTTGCATATTTATTTGTTTCTACCTCCATCTCTAAAATATCCATAAGAAAGGATCACTTTTATTATACGCAGATAGTATCTGCCAGATATGTATACTCATCGAGAGGAGTATAATTCGAACATGGATTTTATAATGTAGTGCCAGAATTTTTACTTGAAATCGATCAAAAGATCATATTTTGTGAAATCAAAAACGAAAGGAGAGATTCAATCAATGGATTTCATTATGCTTATGGTTACAAACGTTACCTTGCAAAGCCGGAGACTCGTCGGATCGATTTGGTGTCGAGGTGAAGCGTCGGAGAAGGATGAAGAGAAGAGAAGTGATTCCGGCGGAGATCAAGCCAGGAGCTGATGTGGATAATTCCGACGGAGATGAAGCGTTCGAAATAAAGAAGGAGAAACTAATTTGAAAGAGAATTGTTTGATTTTGTGTATATAATTTTGTGCTAGTTTTGGACTAAAAAATTAAAATTGTGCTATTTACGAGAATATCTCTTATTCTTATTTATTTATTTTTTTGTAATTTCTGCATTTTTGCAAGTTATTGTATTAATATTTAGTATATTTACATTTCCCAGTTCGAACTACATTTTTCGAAGACAAAAGAAAGTAAAAAAAAAAGAAAAAAAGAAAAAAAAAAACCCGCGCCTCCCATGGTGAGACTGGCGCCAAAATCAAGGTTAAGAGGGAAAATTGCCCAAATCTCTCAATCAGATAGAAATTAAAAAAAAAAGAAAAAACCCTAGAGAACCAAACCAGCCAGAGAATCGACATTTCCGATGAAATCACGATCCTTAAAGCTCCGGGAAGCTCATAAAGTTGGCGGAAGCGCCGCCTTCTGCTCTATCCTGTGGGACCACAAAGCGGAACATTTCGTGACCTCATCTTCTTCGGATCCCTCAATCTCCGTCCACGACGGACTCTCGCCTTCAACTTTACCCCCGACGATTCTCCGTCATCACCAAGACGGCGTCACCGCATTGGCTCTCAGCCACGACTCTACTTTCCTCGCCTCTGGATCTATCGATCATTGTGTGAAGCTCTACAAGTTCCCAAGTATATTATTATTCACATCACTTTCCTTCTCTTTCTCATCACTTACATTTCAGTTTGTGTTGATAAGTTTTTCTGTGTAAATCTTTTTTTTTTTGCCGCGTTTAGGTGGGGAATTTCAGACGAACGTAACGAGGTTTACGCTTCCGATTCGCGTGCTTGCATTTAATGGCTCAGGGAGTCTATTGGCAGCTGCTGGAGATGATGAAGGAATCAAACTTATCAACACATTTGATGGTTCTATTGTTAGAGTTTTAAAAGGTCATAAAGGACCTGTGACTGGCTTAGATTTCCACCCTAATGGTGAGCTCTTGGCTTCGATTGACTCAACTGGTACTGTCTTATGCTGGGAACTCCAGAACGGAATCGTTTCGTTTATCCTTAAGGGTGTTGCGCCCGACACAGGTTTCAGCACTTCCATTGTGAATATTCTTAGATGGAGCCCCGATGGAAGAACCCTTGCCGTTCCTGGTTTGAGAAACGATGTGGTCATGTATGATAGATTCACTGGGGAGAAGCTTTTTGCCTTGAGAGGTGATCATCTCGAGGCTATTTGCTATCTAACCTGGGCTCCTAATGGCAAGTATATAGCTACATCTGGTCTTGATAAGCAAGTGCTTCTCTGGGATGTTGATAAGAAGCAAGACATAGACAGACACAAATTCGAGGAGAGAATATCTTGTATGGCCTGGAAACCAAACTGTAATGCTTTGTCTGTCATTGATGCCAGGGGCAAATATGGAAGTTGGGAATCTTTAGTTCCATCATCCATGATCTCTCCTACTGTGGGTATTCCAGACATACTACCAAAGAAGAGGAATGAAATTCTTAATTTTGATGACGAAATTGAGGAGGAACTTCATGGTGCATCTGAAAGTTTAAATGATTCTTTTGTAGATAGTGATGATGGAGAATCTCATCATACTAGCAGGAAAAGACTGAGGAAGAAAACTTGTTTTGACGATGATGTTGATGCATATGAGGAATTTAATGATGGGAGTAGCTTACCTTCGGCATCTGAATTCAGGAAAAAGTCACATCGAGCACATAGAGAAAAGCAGTATGCAGGAAGTGGGGCTTTTAAAAGCACTGCAGCATCAACCAAGTACAAAATGCAAAGTTCCTTTCAACCTGGTGCTACACCACTGGAACCAGGAAAACGGACATTCTTGTGTTACAATATGTTGGGATGCATAACTACAATTGAACATGAGGGGAACTCCCGTATTGAGGTACTTGAGGCGTACATTTGTTACGTTTCTAACTTGATGTTTTACTTTTATAAGTTTTTCAAAAAGAAAGAGTCATACACTTGTTTCTTTTGTGTAATTTTTAGTTTTTCTTTTGCTTGCACTTGAAATGCAGACAGATTTTCATGATACTGGAAGAGGTCCACGAGTTTCATCAATGATTGACATTTACGGCTTCACCATGGCATCAATCAATGAAAGTGGATGTGTGTTTGCAAATCCCTGCAAGGGAGAAAAGAACATGAGTGTTCTGATGTATCGTCCATTTAGAAGCTGGGCCAGTAATAGTGAGGTTAGACGATCATTACGTACACAGTATTCAGCAAAAATTACGGACCAGGATAGGAAAATATATGACTTGGTTACTTGTTGATTGTTTCATCCAGTGGACGATGAGGTTTGAAGGTGAAGAGGTGAAGGTTGTTGCTAATGGTGCTGGTTGGGTTGCTGCAGTTACAAGCCTCAATTTGCTTCGCATATTTAGCGAGGGTGGTTTACAGGTTTCTTCTTTTGCACTTCTTTATCTTGTGTCATAATTCATTCAAGATGATAGGCTAAACAGCCGACTGCTCATAGTTTGCCACTAAGTGTTGTAATGGTTTATTTTTTTGTTTAACTTGCTCTTGTGAATTTTGCCTTGGAGTATTCACAGATGAAAAGTTTCTATTGACGCAACTATATAGTNTACCAAAGAAGAGGAATGAAATTCTTAATTTTGATGACGAAATTGAGGAGGAACTTCATGGTGCATCTGAAAGTTTAAATGATNCAGCTCTTGTAAAACACTGAACTAATTGAAACAAAACGCTTGTAAAAAAAAACAGAATTTAACAGCAAACAGGAATATCGCATATAATCGGTGTATTTTGACATGAACAGATCTCAGTTTGAAACAGAACGCTAGTGTGTAATATGTTCTGTAGTATTGAAATACTTTGTTTATTTGATCTGATAATTTATGGTCATTTCTTGCAGAAACATATTCTTTCCCTTGATGGGCCTGTAGTCACTGCTGTAGGACGCAAGGATCATCTTGCTGTGGTAACTCATGTTTCAGACTGTCTTCCTTCCAATGAACAGGTAGGTACTATTTCTCACTGGTTCGTCGCTTAGATTAAACTTGGAGTCACTTGGCCTCCCCTAGATAGTAAATAGTGGAGAAGGGGACATCATCTATACGTGTTGATACCGATACATTGGGATAGGCTTTTTTGGTTTTTGCTGTGGTTTCACTCTACAAAAATTCAGTTAATACTATATGTTTAAAATATTTGAGGAAAGTTTCATACAAGCACATGTTGGTATCATCCTCTCATATAACATATTTCAAGATGATCGCACTAGATCCAAACGACAACAAATATTCAGTCAGGTTATTATCTACCATGCATCCTCGCCTCATCATTGTTTCAACAATTTCCAGGTGATGGAATTTAGAGTCTTAAACATATCAAAAATGACTGAGGAGGTGAAAGGCCGTGTTGCGTTAACCCCTGGCTCACGTTTAACATGGATAGGATTCAGTGACGAAGGTTCTTTGAGCTCATATGATTCCAAGGTGTGCTTTCTTGCATCTCTGCTCACTCATTTGCTATTGCTTTGGTGCTCATTGCATACAACACGCACTACAACAAAAAAATGTTTTTCATACAGGGCGTGTTGAGAGTTTTTACAGGTCAATGTGGTGGCTCATGGATCCCAGTCTTCAGGTTTCTTGCCTTAGCTATCTACAATTTCCAAGAAGGTTTCTTATGTTTATTCAAGATGTTTGTACTTACTGAACTCATTGTAATTGCAGTACCAGTAAAGAGAAGAAACAAGAAGAAAACTACTGGGTCGTTGGCTTGAATACAACCAGTGTGTACTGTATAGCTTGTAAACACCCTGAGATTTTCCCACAGGTAATATATTATTGTTCTCGATGCTAAGATGTTTAAAATTTTCAGAAAAATAGGCTGCTTCACTACTATTCTTCCTGCCGTTTCATTTTCAGGTGACACCAAAACCAATCTTAACCATACTGGACCTCTCTCTCCCGCTTGCATCCTCAGATTTAGGAGCAGCATCTCTAGAAAATGAGTTAATGCTAAAGCAGCTGCGTTTATACGAGGTTTTCCTTTCTACTANACCATTTAGAAGCTGGGCCAGTAATAGTGAGGTTAGACGATCATTACGTACACAGTACTCAGCAAAAATTACGTGCCAGGACNAAGCAGTATGATCTGTGTCCCCGAAGTTTTAGCTACCGAAATGTGTGGGAATTAGTTAGTTGTTTTGGGTAAGCAACATGGATAATATATCAGGAGAATCTCTGCTGTTGTGCAACCTTTGTTTCCATACGTTAATGTGTGGCCAAACTAGAGACAGAACATCACAAAATCTGCTGAAACTAGTATCAATATCGATGTATTTGACCAATACCAATACTTTCCTAATCTCAGACTCAACAAAGAGTGGACGATATGGCTTCGGCCGGGGTGGATACCACAGCACTTGAAGATGAAGCTTTTGACATGGAAGTTTCTCAAGATAAATGCATATTAAGGCTCATCAGCTCGTGCTGTAATAGTAAGTTAATTATTTATGTGTCACACATTTGTGTGAAGTCAGATTCTAAGACCATTATTATTCAGGTTTTAACAACAAGATTCTTTACATTCTTTCAGGTGACAGTTTTGTAAGGGCCAGTGAACTTATGAGGCTTTTAACTCTAGAAAAATCAATGAGAGCAGCAATTACACTGGTTACAAAACTCAAGCTTCCTTTTTTGGCAGAAAAGTTTTGCAGCATACTTGAGGTACTCTAGAAGAACTTTCATTTCTTGAATATCGCACAAAATAGAAGAAGATAAGATACAGACCACCATTTCTTTTCTTATGTAATGCTAGCTTCTGGTTCTTAACTAACAGGAAAGGTTGCTTGAAGAAGCTAACGAGGCGACAACAAATCCTTCGCAGAATCCAAACAGAGAAGTAGTTACGAGAGTTGAATCCAAGGTTCAGAATCCTCCAGCTTCGGTCCAGACTAGTTAAAACACAGAGGCAGTTATGAAATCTTCTGCAACTAAGCTGTCTGCTACTACATTTGTAAGGAAAGCAAAAGTTTCAGAAGGTCTTAAGCTAGGGAAGGAACAAATGAAGAAAGACGAAACTGAAGATGTGAAGATAAAAGAGATCAAGAAATTGAATTTAATAAAGAATCCGGTGAACAATGTTAACAAAGAAGACAGGGGACTGAGAAAGGAAGTGAATCAAGAAGAAGCTCGACGTTCTTCAAACCCGTTCCTGAAATCAACTGTTTGATGATCTTATTTGGATGTTGTTTTGATTAAAAGAGTGATGGATACATCTGTTTCACTTTATTTTATATTATGATCCTACAACTGAATGATTACAAAAACTTATGATACAGGATTAGTTAAAGAATCATTATCAAAGGTATGGTGAAACAGAAACTTGAACTGTAGAAATTCTGCAATCAGCCACCTGTTGAAGCTTTCTCATTCTACATGATCATATGGAAGGATTTGGCATTGTCTTATTCCACGATTTTTCTATGAACATTGTCCTCAATCTTCACAGCTTCCTCCACACATTCTTTCCAGGTCGTCTTCCTGTATTTGTCTTCCTAAGTGTTCCTTTGGACAAGAGCTGCTTAACGTACACCACTCACAAAGGATCTGTGGAAACTTCCCATTGCTTCATCCACGCTCAAGATACCGTATCACATACCACCGTCGAGGTGCCCAAATCCAAGCCTAGTCTTAAAGAGTTTCTAATTAGGTTTTTGGTGCTTTTCCTTTTTACATTTGGATGTATCGTGGCCTATATAACGGTTTAATAGTACGCTTTACCATATATATATCTATGGTAAAGATTGCTTGATACATACATACTCATAGATCTTTCATTATAAAGATTGCTTGATACATACATACTCATATATATATTTTTTTGGTGCAAACATACTCATATATAAAATACATGCGTCTTTGTACAGCAAATAATATTTTCTATTTAACCAAGACATAAAATATAACTTTGAATGCCCCCGAATCAATTAACACAAAATGTGGACTCATACATGAGTCTTCTCTTCCAGTTCCATTGTTTTAACATTCACTTCTTCAACGGTTGTGTTACAGTTTCTTGTTAAAGAACGTTCACTTTGACTCTCCGCATCTAACCCTTCCAACTCTCTAACCCAGTAACAATGCACCACACAAGCCAAAACCAGAACCATCATCTGCAACGGAATCATCACCATGAAAACCCCACATTCTATCCTAACCAAAGCTTTAGCCTCTCTAGGGTCCCGTGGCGATATCAGAAAGGAAAGACTCTGATTTTCTCTGCTAAACATCATAAAAACTGCCATCAACTGACCCGTCAAAGAAGAAACATGAAGTGTGACTCGCCCGATGAAACATGATCTAGATTGGTCCAAAGAGGCACCCGCAAAGGAAGAGATAAGAGAGAGGAGAGAGACAGCGAGGACGGCTAAACCGAGTGAAGTTGGAGGGTTTCTAAGAATAATGATCGGTACGAAAGAACAGAGGGAGAGGATGAGGAGTGTGAGATTCAGACACGATACGAGAATGTTTTGGAACAAACATAACTTTCTCTGAAAATAAGAAGCCATTGATTTTGTATTTGTGGAGTTTGTGAAATTAAAGTTTATTTTCAAGTTTTATACAGAGAAAGTAATAACTAAGCGCCCGTTGGGGAGAAGTTGTAACGGCTATGAATCATACCCTATGATGATAAGGCTCAACCTCAACGGTTCTATTGACAATAGGACTTCTCAAGAATATTTTAGTAGTTTTCTTACCTTCGTCTCATGAAAATGACGGTCATATATATTTCGAATTACTAACAATATTTCATCATTATTGCTTTTGTAAATGATATTTCATCATTATTGCTTTTAAAAATGTCTGAAAATAAATTGTTACTCGCGCGAACAGAAATTTGGAAGACATTCTTTCTTTATATATGACTAGGATAGTATCTGGCCGCCGCGCGAGATAGTTTTTTTTTTGGGTTAATTTTGTGTCATGTTTGTAATTTAAAATCATTATTCTTACTACAAAACTAAAACAAAAAAGTCATTATTAATATAGTTTGTGACATTGTTCATTTGTAATATTTTTTTTCTAGGTTTTTCTTATTACTTTTTCCTGATTTTTTCTTTGGCAATGATTTTTAATTATTGTAATGAAATTATAGACTAAAATGATAATTTTTAATATATTATATTGCATTGGAGAACCATTTTTATTGTTAATTGTGTTTTCGTGTTGGCTTCTTTTCTGCCGCGCGAAATAAGGGGCAAGATCAAAACTCAAAACTAATGTAGAAGTTTTTGAGAAAACGAGTAAAATTGGATAAAGAAATAATGCATTTCATGGTGGTTAAAGTGAAGCTCCAAAACGATTTTCAAAGCTTACCTTGAAAACTGTCGGAAACTAAAATCTTGACTTATGAAAAAAAAACTTTTCATATCTACAAGCTCTCTACAAAATACATCTTCTTTCATTATCACATTAAAACCAGACAAATCCTATTTTTAGATCTTGAACATAAAAAATGGCATACATGTTCAAAGTTTCATTAAACCAAACACACACTAAATAACATTTGAAAACCAATACTACAAATTAAAGGCCACTAACTACGACTGAACTCTTCTTGTTAACCACATTTGTCCACTCTTATACACAGTAAAGGATAACTGTCCAGACTCAACATCATCAGCTTCGTGCAACGTGTTCCCTTGTGGTGACATCACCTTCAAGCACAAAAGAGAACGTTGCAAAAACTTCCACTATGACCAACCGAGGTGATTGATTGAGATTGAGGTGAAATCTATATATGATCTATTCAGATAATGAACACAATTCCTAACTTGCCATTGTTTTATACATCTATATAAACGATGGGCTATATTGATACAATTCTATCACTTGTTAGATCATCGGTCAGACAACTTTATAAACCTACAAGCTTGTTTCAGGTTTCAGATTTTACCATTAACCAACCGAAGTTTACTCTGTTCTACTCATTGTAACTTCCAAGAGAAGGGCTTAAATAATGCAGGGTGATAGTACGACACGAACTCCGGAGATCAATGGATTCTCGAAGAACAAGTCGCAACTTTGAGTTCTATTATCTTTGTATCAATGGATCAAAGAGTAAGAGAATTCGAAGACTTGGAACAAGAGAAACTTCTCTTTTATTAAAATTCTTTAAACGGCTGTCGTTCACGTTACAAAAAAAAGAGTATTTATATGTCTCCGCAAACACAAAACCCTCGTAGGAACTTGTCGAGCAAGTAACAACTACACCGACTTAAGAGAAACCCAATAATAAATAATAAAGCCCAACAAAACTAATAAAATAAATATAAAGTCCAACAAAAGAATTAGAAGATGTCGCTACATCAGGTCGCCAGGGGTGAAGAAGAATTCGTCCTCGAATTGACGTCGTCATCATCACTAACATACGAGAATAGGTGCTTAACGTTAAAAACATCGGCTGTATGCATGTGAGGAGGCAAACGAAGTCTATAAGCATTATTATCAATCTTCTCGAGAACCTCTAAAGGACCAATCTTACAAGCCTTGAGCTTGTTGTAAGTGGATTTAGGAAATCTATCCTCTGTCAGAACAGCCCAGACCAAATCACCAACGTCGAAGTGTACGTCACATCTGTGAATATCAACATCAGCTTTATACTTCACGGTGGCAGCCTCCAAATTAGCTTTGACCTGGTCATGAACAGATTGAAACTCTTCAACAACATCACAAGCCCTCCCATGAAAACGTGTACGATCCGGAGCTACATTTAAGTCAAGTGGACCGCGGGGAACAAAACCATACATCACGCGAAATGGACTAAATCCAGTGCTACGATTCACCGCATGATTATGCGCAAACTCTGCTTGACAAAGAACCCTATCCCAAGAACGAATATTGTCACCAACCAAACACCGCTAAAGATCACCTAATGCTCGATTAGTCACCTCAGTTTGGCCGTCCGATTGAGGATGATAGGAAGAAATCATATCCAGACTAGTGCGTAATAATTTCCACAAGGAGCGCCAAAAGTGGCTCAAGAATCGAGAATCTCGATCAGAGACAATGGAGAAAGGAAGGCCATGGAGACGATAAATCTCTCGGAAAAACAAAACAACAACTTGGGACGCATCTGTCGTTTTTTTGGAAGTGAACCATCTTAGAAAAACGATCAACAACCACAACGATAGAATCATTACCACGTTATGTTCGCGGTAAGCCAAGAACAAAGTCCATACTAATATCAGTCCACGGTTGTGTCGGGATCGGCAAAGGCAAATCCAAACCCACATTAGAGGCTTTACCCTTTGAAGCTTGACAAACTCCGCATCTGACAATAAACCCCTCAACATCCCTTCTCAACATCGGCCAAAAATACGAGTCAGTCACCAACTTTAATGTCCGATCACGTCCAATGTGACCTTCACCATGCAGTTCCCGAATAACTTGAAGTCGAAGAATACAGGCAGGAATACAAAGCTTTGTTCCACGAAACAAAAATCCATCGACCACCAAATAATCAGAGCTACGGTCCAGCTCAATGTCACTCCAAATTTCCCAAAAAATGGATCCGTAGGATACAACTCCGGTAACATCGCAAAACCGGTGATAGACGTATGAGACGTCATGAGAAGTGAATGTTGTCGACTAAGAGCGTCAGCCACTTTATTAAGCGATCCCGTCTTGTGCTTAATCACAAACGTAAATTGTTGCAAATAGGCAAACCACAAAGCATGTCGTGAAGAAACTTTATCTTGAGCCCCCATATGCTTAAGTGCATCGTGATCAGTAAAAAGCACAAATTCTTTGTGAAAAAGATAGTGACGCCAGTGCTTAATGGCTTGGACCACAACATATAATTCAATGTCATACGTACTATAACGCCCACGCGAGCCCGCTATTTTTTCA